>NC_073639.1:34573863-34876893 GCF_029407905.1 Bubalus kerabau | reverse complement strand
AGACTGCTCCCAAGTTTCAGGAGTGTACTATCCTCTGTATGTTCAATAAAAGATCTGTCTGCTTGAGCTGTAACTGAGCTGTAACCAGTCTTTTGTTTCAAACCCTTGCTACAATGAGACAGGACTCGAGAAATCCTGCCTAAGCTGCAATTAGTCTGTTGTTCCAAATCTTTGTTACCTCAAGAAAAGAAATGAGGGAGAGAAAATAAACCAACCTAACACCAAGAAAGAATAAAAAGGAAATCCTAGACATAAAAATCTGTATGAGAAATGAGAATGCCTTTGATGGGCACACAAGTTGACTGGACATGGCTGAAGAAAGGTTTGGTGAGCATAAGGATATAACAATAAAAACATCCCAAACTATTTTTTATTAGAAAAAAAACTAAATAAAATGTAAAAAATATACATGAATTGTGGGACAATGGCAAGACATATAACATATGGCTTATGTTAATATCAGGAGAAGAAAAGAAAACAAAATAGTCAAAGAAATAATGATTGAGAATTACCCCAAATTAATGTCAGATACCACACCTCCTTTGGAGGAAACTCGGTGCACCAAGCAGGAAAATACAAAAAGAAAAAAAGAAAAAAATTAGTCCTAGGCATATCATATTCAAACTGTTCAGTTCAGTTCAGTCACTCAGTCGTGTCCAACTCTTTGCGACCCCATGAATTGCAGCACGCCAGGCCTCCCTGTCCATCATCAACTCCCGGAGTTCACCCAGACTCACGTCCATCAAGTCAGTGATGCCATCCAGCCATCTCATCCTCTGTCGTCCCCTTCTCCTCCTGCCCCCAATCCCTCCCAGCATCAGAGTCTTTTCCAATCAGTCAACTCTTTGCATGAGGTGGCCAAAGTACTGGAGTTTCAGCTTTAGCATCATTCCTTCCAAAGAAATCCCAAGGCTGATCTCCTTCAGAATGGACTGGTTGGATCTCCTTGCAGTCCAAGGGACTCTCAAGAGTCTTCTCCAACACCACAGTTCAAAAGCATCAATTCTTTGGCGCTCAGCCTTCTTCACAGTCCAACTCTCACATCCATACATGACACAGGAAAAACCATAGCCTTGACTAGACGGACCTTTGTTGGCAAAGTAATGTCTCTGCTTTTGAATATGCTATCTAAGTTGGTCATGACTTTCCTTCCAAGGAGTAAGCGTCTTTTAATTTCATGGCTGCAGTCACCATCTGCAGTGATTTTGGAGCCCCAAAAAATAAAGTCTGACACTGTTTCCACTGTTTCCCCATCTATTTCCCATGAAGTGATGGGACCGGATGCCATGATCTTCGTTTTCTGAATGTTGAGCTTAAAGCCAACTTTTTCACTCTCCACTTTCACTTTCATCAAGAGGCTTTTGAGTTCCTCTTCACTTTCTGCCATAAGGGTGGTGTCATCTGCATATCTGAGGTTATTGATATTTCTCCTGGCAATCTTGATGCCAGCTTGTGTTTCTTCTAGTCCAGGATTTCTCATATAACTCATACTCTGCATATAAGTTAAATAAGCGGGGTGACAATATACAGCCTTGACGATATACAGCCTTTTCCTATTTGGAACCAGTCTGTTGTTCCATGTCCAGTTCTAACTGTTGCTTCCTGACTTGCATACAGATTTCTCAAGAGGCAGGTCAGGTGGTCTGGTATTCCAATCTCTTTCAGAATTTTCCACAGATTATTGTGATCCACACAGTCAAAGGCTTTGGCATAGTCAATAAAGCAGAAATAGTTGTTTTTCTGGAATTCTCTTGCTTTTTTGATGATCCAGCGGATGTTGGCAATTTGATCTCTGGTTCCTCTGCCTTTTCGAAAACCAGCTTGAACAACTGCAAGTTCATGGTTCATGTATTGCTGAAGCCTGGCTTAGAGAATATTGACCATTACTTTACTAGCGTGTGAGACGAGTGCAATTGTGCAGTAGTTTGAGCATTCTTTGGCATTGCCTTTCTTTGGGATTGGAATGAAAACTGACCGTAGTTAGAATAGAAAGCAGGAGTCCAAAATGGCGGTGGCTAAAAGACAAGCAAGGGAAAAGCCGGCAAAAATAGAACAAAGGAAGGTCAAAGGAAAGTCCAAGGACTGGAGTGAGGACCTCAGGTAGAACAAACAGCACTCCTGTCTAGCCCAATTTACATACGGCAGGCCCAGGGGGGAGGAAAAAGCATATAAAAAAAGGGAGCCAAAGGGCCAGGTCTCTCTCTCTCTCCCTCTTTCCCCCCACACACACTCGCACTCTCCCCCACTCTCTTCTTTTCATGTCTTTGGGTTGGCATGCCCTCACGCCTCGAGGATGGATTTTCCTGCTATTTTCTAAATAAAATAGAGCTGTAACATGGAGCTGTAACACTGATCTGTCTAAGAGCTACAACACGGTCTGTTTGAGACCTGAGAACTATAACGCAGTCTGTCCATGACCCAAGAGCTGTGACACCCTGAGGGCTTTAATGTCCGGCACTTCAAATCTTTGTTGTGATGAGACAGAACCGAGGAGAATACACTTGCCTGACAAAACTATACATATTCAAAGATAAAGAAAAAAATCCTGAAAGAAGCCAAAGAGGAAATAAATTCTTAGCTATAGAGGAGCAAAGATAAATTACATCTGACTTCTCAGAAACTACGCAAGCAAAGTAAGTAAACTGAAATATTTTAAGTGTTAAGAGAGGGAAAAAACCCTCAACCTAGAATTGTGTGCCCTCTAAAACTGTCCTTCAAAAGTAAAGGAGACTTTCTCAGACAAACAAAAATTGAGGGAACATGTTGTTAGTAAACCTGTTTTAGAAGAAATGTTAAATGAAGTTCTTCAGCAAGATCTACATAAAGAAAAAAAGAGCAGGAAGAAGATATAAGTAAAGCAAAAGCTTTTACTTTTCTTATCTTAATTAATCTAAGAAGCAACAGTTTCTTCAAAATTATAATTGAAACAATTATGTATGCTTATGTATAAATATGCATATGAATGCTTACATATAAGTGAAATAAATGACAGTAATGATGCCAGAAACAGGAGAGAGAAGTTAGTAACTGTTGTCACTATTCGGTTTTTGTGCTACCCATGAACAGTGCACCATTGTTTGAAAATGGACTTGGATTAGTTGTAAGTATGCATTCCAAATTTTTGAACAATGACTAAAAAAGTAAAAATGTATAAAATTAAAGAAAGAAAGTGAAACTGGTATGCTACGGAGAGAAATTATAATCATATAAAATGCTCATTTAAAACCATAAAAGTCAGAAAAGTTGTAAAGGATAGAAACTGGAACAAAGAACAGAGGCAACAAAGAGAAAACAGTAACAAATAGGACAGATATTAATCCAATTATATCAATAAATACATTAAACATAAAGAACCTAAAACACCAACTTAAAAAAGAGATTGTCAAAGAGGATTCCCTGCCTCAAAACAAGGAAAGACCTATCTGTATGTTGCCTGGAAGAAACACACTTTAAATTAAAAGTAATGGAATGGAGAAAGATATACCACATGAACACTAATTCAAATAAAACAGAAGCAGCTGTATTAATTTCAGATAGAGCAGTCTTCAGAGTAATGAAAGTTATCAGGGATAAAGAGAAACTACATAATGATAAAAATGTCAATATTAAAAGGATGCAATAACCCTTAATAAGTATGTGCCACTACACACCTATTAGAATGGTCAAAATTCAAAACACTGATGCCAAATACTGGTGAGTATACAAAACAACAGGAACTCTCATTCGCTGCTGGTTTAAATGCAAAATGGTGCAACCACTTTGGAAAACAATCTGGAAGTTTCTTATAAACCTAAGCATACCCTTATCATATAATCCAGAAATCATTCTCCTTGGTATTCACCCCAAAAAACTGAAAATTATGTTTATAGGAGACTTATTCATAATTGATAAAATTTGGAAGCAACCAAGATGTACTTAGTAGGCAACTGAATAAGTAAACTGTAGGACATCCAGATAGTGAAATATTACTCGGTGCTAAAAAGAAATGAAGTATCACACCATGAAAAGAAATGGAGGAAATTTAAATGCATACACTATATGAAAGAAGCCAATTTGAAAAGGTTACACACTGTATAATTCCAACCATATGGTGTTCTGGAAAGGGAAAACTATGGTAACAGTAAGAAGTTCAGTAGCTGCAACAGTCTGGAGGGAGGGAGGGAGGGATGAATAGGCAGATCACAGAGGAATTTTAAGGGAGCAAAACTATTCTGTATGATGTCAAAGCAGTGGTTATATGTCAATATACATTTGTCAAAAACCCACAGAATGTAAAAACCAAGAGTGAAACCCCATATAAAGTACAGATTTGGGGTGATAATGATGTGTCTGTATAGGTTCACTGATTGTAACAAATGTACAACTGTAGTGTGGAATGTCAAATGTTGGGGACTTTCTATGGGTATGGAAGTGGAAGTATATGTGCACTCTGTATTTTCAGCTCAGTTTTCCTAATGAATCTAAAACTTCTCTAAAATAAAGTTCATTAAAGTTTTTTAAAGATTATTTCCAATGCTATGCAAATTAAGGAAGTCGTGCCAACGTGCATCTTATTCTTTAATAAAGTTAGGCAGTGAGGAAAATGAATGATTTGTCAAGGAAAAAATTAAACTACGATTGGTAAAGACCAGCATTTTCCAAGGTAGTCTTCAAAGGAAATTTTCCTTTCAGAAATAATTTTGAGAAATTCTGTCCATTATATTCTCTCTTGGAAAGCAACAATGCATAGTTGCTAATAAGTCCTAAAGTAAAGAAAGTTACTTAATGCCATTACTTAATGCAGTGCTTATTTGTGCAGCAAACCCTCATCTGGCATTACCTTTTCAGGAGGTACTCTTGTAGACATTTTTTAACTCTTCATTAAACTTCTCATAAGAATAAACACACAAGAACTTGATGGAATCATTATTATTCCCATTTTACAAGAGATTAAGTATCACAAAGTTATCCAAGTTGGCAGCTAGTAAACTGTGGAGCTGGGATTCAAATAAACACATGTAAGCATGGAGCCACATTATAACAGAAAACTATGAAAATAAAATGGAATTAGTACTCTTTGAGATCTAATGATACATCACATTTTATTTTTCAAAATGTTTCCTTTGGATTTTCTCCTTTGGAAAATCACAGGGATATGTATCACAGAGATATCTTGTAAATATTAAATGATTTTTATAAGATTTCAGAACAAAGAAGTGATAAAGTTGACATTTTACTTTTAGTTTTCTGAATTCTGAAAGTCTGTTCTTTTTGCAGGATACTCTGCTAGGAAACAGAGAAGGCAATGGCACCCCACTCCAGTACTCTTGCCTGGCAAATCCCATGGACAGAAGAGCTTGGAAGGCTGCAGTCCATGGGGTCGCTGAGGGTCAGACACGACTGAGCGAGTTTACTTTCACTTTTCACTTTCATGCATTGGAGAAGGAAATGGCAACGCACTCCAGTGTTCTTGCCTGGAGAATCCCAGGGACAGGGGAGCCTGGTGGGCTGCCGTCTATGGGGTCGCACAGAGTCGGACACGACTGAAGCGACTTAGCAGCAGCAGCAGCTGCTAGGAAAAACAGGAGTTTCTGCTATGCAATGATAGGCAAGGGGGAAGGTGAGGGAATAATAGCTTTAAAACTGGAAAGGGATTTGAAGGCCAATTGTAAAGATTGTAAGGAATCTTACTTTGAGGCTAAGGTGTTTGAACATGATTGAATAGAAGAAAACGGTGATTTAATGAGAGGGTTTTTTCCACTGGTCAGAAGACAATCTAAGCTGTTCTCTATAAATGTGAATCTACTTAACATAAAAAATGTTTGGAATAAAGAATGAACGAAAGTCGAAAAAACCACAAAATTATTAAATTAGTGTTGTAGTTTAAAATAAAAGGTTGTCTGATCAAAATAACCGATACTTTACGCACTTTAATTATAGGAAAAATGTTTTATGTATAACATTAGAGTTAAAAGTAAACACATTTACATAAAAATTGAGTCATTTTCTATTTACCATTTTTATACATCTCTATTATCCTATTTTATCTATAGGCAGAGTGAAATTCATTCTTTGCTTATCTTCAGAAAGGGAATACTAATTGTTCCTTTGGACCAGAGAGATCACTGCTACCCTCCTGCACACAATAGGGGAAGCATGTGCTGTAAATCTGCAAGGACCTATTTGCTAATGATATATCCTTTATTTGCACTTTACAATAAGGAGTCATTTTTCTTAAAAAGTATTTGGGCTCTTTTCAGCTTCTTTTAACGGAGAAGGCAATGGCACCCCACTCTAGTACTCTTGCCTGGAAAATCCCATGGATGGAGGAGCCTGGTAGGCTGCAGTCCATGGGGTTGCTGAGGGTTGAACACGACTGAGCGACTTCACTTTCACTTTCACTTTCATGCATTGGAGAAGGAAATGGCAACCCACTCCAGTGTTCTTGCCTGGAGAATCCCAGGGACAGGGAAGCCTGGTGGACTGCCGTCTATGGGGTCGCACAGAGTCGGACACGACTGAAGTGACTTAGCATAGCAGCTTCTTTTAAAGCCAACAAATACAAAAGAACAGGTCTTGACACAAATATATAGTGCTGTTTTCACATGATTAGGTCAACTTGACAAATGCTCAGCACCAAAACAGAACTCCAAACCATGCTGTTCACAAGGACATATAAGCACAGCTTCGATAGATCTTTCAAGGTTATGACAAGAACATGATGCAAGAATCCCTCTTAAAAAAAAAAAAAAAAAGCAAATCTGAGGAATGGAAAATCAATCGTGACCATGAAATATATACGCCTATAGTTTTTAATGTGATTTTTAAAATAGTGGATTACCAACTCAAAACAGCTACATGTGTTCCTATCTTTGGGGAAGAGTTGAGTCTTAGAGAAAACGATCGCATGGGCCTACGCACTCTCTGCGTACCCGCAAAGCCCTCGGACTGTTTTCAGGCCTGCTGTGGCGTAGACTGGATCAAGGCCCTCAAGGATCCCTATCCTGACCTGAGGGTAGAGTGCACATCTAGAATGCGTTTCTGCCGGCACTGTTGGTTCACGAAGCTGCAGGCTGCATGCAGTTTCTATTCGCATTTCTATTCTCTTGCTTTCAGTGTTTTTGGAATCAGTTGAAGTTGAAACGTCGTGGAAGAAAAGTTTGGTTTTTTGAACCCCCTGGTTTCAATTATTTTTAAATCTGATGCACAAACACTGCTTTTAAAGATATGTGACTAAAGTGCCAAATAAGGATCTTTTGATTTTTTTAAAATACATGTGGTTGAAATTTGAGACCTGGCTGCTGCCAAGCTGCAGTTCAGGGAATAGAATACTGGCACAAGAAAACGAACTGTTGTTCTGGGGATAATGTTAGAAGGAACTGTCCTACAGAAGGAAAATGTAAATTTTCATGATTTAGCTTATACTTGTGGGACAATTCTATAATCCTTTGTTAAACATGTTAAAGTTGAAATGCTGACGTGTCCTGTTGTTTATTCAGGTTCTCAGCTGTAAGTTTCTCATACATAAGTCAGATTCGCATTGAATTTTTATCATGATCATTTATAAAGATATATTCACAAGATATCATGACATTTTCAAAATAATGCAAACAGGTCCATTTTTTTTTTTAAAGTATAACCTGAAGGTAATAGGCATTGATTTCTCAAAGAGAAAAGTTATAGTACCTTACAGTAGTAGAGACTACTCTGGTAAAAATCATTTAAGCTAAAACGTGATTCAGGGAGAAAGCATCAAAGTATAATTTACCTATTTGTGAAAGGTACTCTAAGTGGGTGCCTCCAATAAATGTATTAGAGAATACATGGTATGAGTCACTCTAATTCATCATCTAGTATTTTAGGCAATGCTACACATAAAAAGAAAAAATCAACAGTATGAGCATTTCTCACTAGCTAATGATAGATGCCATATCTGTCAAAATATGCCAAGAACTGTTATATCAATTGGAAAGATATAAAAGCTGAAACAGTCAGATTGTGCTGCCAAAAAAGACTGTGCAGCAGTAGCAAAAGCATACATGGAAATTAACATGCAATAAAGTCAAATAGGGGCAAATATTAAGACTCAAAACAGGAAGAGAAAAGGTACTATTTAAATACATCCAGAGTGTACTACCAAATCCTCAGAATCGGTTACTTCAGACCAGTAGGACCAGAGAAGCAAAGAGATACTATTATCATTTTTCACATTTTCTCCATTGTTTGAATTCCATGTGTGTGAACATATATTACTTTAAAAATAAATGGTTATTAAAGTTGGATTTTTAAAATTTAACATAGGTTTCCAGAATCACCATTCCTTTCCAAAAGTATTTACTATGCACTTTTACTTCACAGTAACATAATAAATGTGATGATAATAGGTCTCTTTGGTAGCTGAGGATAAAGCTACAGTTAAATGACATCAAATCTTGATATTAGATGCAACAATTTAAGTCAGCTAAACATTTTCTTGGGCTCCAAAATCACTGAGGACTGTGCCTGCAGCCAAAAACTTGAATGACCCTTGCTTCTTGGAAGAAAGGTTGTGACAAACTTAGACAGCATATTAAAGAGCAGAGACATCACTTTGCTAACAAAGATCCATATAATCAAAGCTATGGTTTTTCCAGTAGTCATGTGTGGATGTGAGAGTTTACAACCATAAAGAAGGCTGAGCGCCCAAGAACTGATGCCTTTGAACTGTGGTGCTGGAGAAGACTCTCAAGAGTCCTTTGGGCAGCAAGGAGATCAAACCAGTCAATCCTAAAGGAAATCAACCCTGAATATTCACTGGAAGGACGAATGCTGAAGCTGAAGCTCTAATACTTTGGCCAGCTGATACAAAGAGCCAACTCATTAGAAAAGACCCCAATACTAAAAAAGGTTGAGGGCAAGAGGAAAAGCGGGCAACAGAGAAGGAGATATTTGGATGACATCACTGTCTCAACAGACATGAGTTTGAGCAAACTCTGGGAGATAGTGAAGGACAGGAAAGTCTGGTGTACTGCAATTCCTAGGGTGACAAAGAGTCAGACATGACTTAGTGACTGAAGAACAACAAGCATATACTTGGCATTACACAGCTTAATGTTGAGATAACTTAACCAAATGTTTACTATTTATCCAGATGCGTGAATACTGTAAGGCACAACCACAAAGACTTTATCTATAAACATGAAAGAAGGACAAAATAGATACATATGATATTACTTGGGCTTTCCTGATGGCTTAAATGGTAAAGAATCTGGCCACAATGCAGGAGACCCAGGTTCAATCCCTGGGTCTAGAAGATCCCCTGGAGAAGGAAATGGCAACCCACTCTAGTACTTTTGCCTGGAGAATCCCATGGACAGAGGAGTCTGGCGGGCTACAGTCCATGAGGTTGAAAAGAGCTGATCATGACTGAGTGACTAACACACATAATAATACTTAAATTCATAACAGGTATTAACACAGTATAATATGGGAAATAATTTGAGAAAATAGTTGAGGATGATAAGAGCATTTTG
Source organism: Bubalus kerabau (assembly GCF_029407905.1). NCBI lineage: Eukaryota > Metazoa > Chordata > Mammalia > Artiodactyla > Bovidae > Bubalus > Bubalus kerabau. The sequence goes on along the minus strand of NC_073639.1, from coordinate 34,867,402 downwards.
TGATTACTATACATTCATGGATGAGTTTAGAATAGAAGGGTTATTTTTCCCTAATTTGTCTTAAAAGTTTTCTAGAAAAAAATTAAGAATTCAAAATTGTTTTTTTGGAAACTAGGTAATATTTTGGCAAGCTTCAGAGGATGACAGATTTGAATTTGAGGTTGAAAAGAAACATGAAAGCAGACACCAATTAGTTGTATAAAGAATTTATGATACAAGGACTGAAAACCCCATGATTACAGTCAGGGTAATTATCCTGTGGGCTTCCTGTAGGAAAGTCCACTCTCCTCTAGAAGCCAAATTTACCATTTTTATGAATACCTGCATTTGTATAAATCATGTTGCAAGTGATTAAGTACCATTTACTCTCTAAACAGACAAGAAGACCAGAAGCAATACAGACTTAAGAAATTTAAAATAAAAGAAGACCATCCTAAATGCCTTAATTTACCTCCTAGAGGTTTAAGAATTGGATGCAATAGTGTAACTTGTGGCATAAATTCTTATGAAATCAGCACTCTTATGAAATAAATTTTTTAATTTATTTATTTTTAATTGGAGGATAACTTCTTTACAATATTCTGTTGGTTTCTGCCATACATCAACATGAATCAGCCATAGGTATACATGTACCCTCTCTCTTGAAATTCCCTCCCACCTCCTACCCCATCCCACCCCTCTAGGTTGTCACAGCGCACTGGGTTTGAGCTCCCTGAGTCACACAGCAAATTTCCAATGGCTACCTATTTAATCGGAGAAGGCAATGGCACCCGACTCCAGTACTCTTGCCTGGAAAATCCCATGGATGGAGAAGCCTGGTATATATGGTAATGTTTATGTTTCAGCGCTACTCTGTCAGTTCATCCCACCCTCTCCTTCCCCTACTGTATCCACAAGTCTGTTCTATGTCTGCATCTCCATTTGCTGTCCTGCAAATAGGTTCATCAGTACCATATTTCTAGACTCCATACACATGCATTAATATACGATATTTGTTTTTGTCTTTCTGACTCACTTCACTCTGTATAATAGGCTCTAGGTTCATCTATCTCATTAGAACTGACTCAAATGTATTCCTTTTTATGGCTGAGTGATATCCCATTATGCACTGTAAATACAACTTCTTTATCCAGTCATCTGGCAGTGGACAGCTAGGTTGCCTGAGTGATAATATCCCATTATACATTGTATACACAACTTCTTTATCCATTCATCTGTTAATGGACAGCTAGGGTTGCTTCCATATCCTAGCTATTGTAAATAATGCTGCAGGGTATACGCATCTCTTTCAATTATGGTTTTCCCAGGGTATATGCCCAGTAGTGAGATTCTTGGGTCATATATTAGTTCTATTACTAGCTTTTAAAGAATCTCCATTCTCTTGTCCTGATCAGTACGTCCTCCATACAGATATAGTGGCTGCGTCAATTTACATTCCCACCAACAGAAGACAGTTCCCATTTCTCCAAAACCTCTCCAGAATTTATTGTTTATAGATTTTTGATGATGGCCATTCTGACCGCTTTGAAGCGATATCTCATTGGAGTTTTTATTTGTATTTCTCTAATAATGAGCAATGTTGAGCATCTTTTCATGTGTTTATTAGCCATCTGTACATCTTCTTTGGAGAAATGTCTATTTAGGTCTTCTGCCCATTTTTTGATTGGGTTGTTTGCTTTCCTGAAGTTTAGCTGTATGAGAGGCTTATATATTCTGGAGATTAGTCCTTTGTCAGTTGTTTCATTTGTAACTATTTTCTCCCATTCTGAAAGCTGTCATTACTCTTGTTTATTGGTTCCTTTTTCTGTGCAAAACTTTTAAGTTTAATTAAGTCCCATTTGTTTATTTTTATTTCCATTACTTTAGGAGGTGGGTCAAAGAGGATCTTGCTGCGATTTATGTCAAAAAGTGTTCTGTCTATGTCTTCCTCTAAGAACTTTATAGTTTCTGGCCTTACATTTAAGTCTTTAATCCATTTTGAGTTTATTTATGTATAAGGTGTTAGGAAGTGTTCTAGTTTCATTTTTTTACATGCATCAGTCCAGTTTTCCCAGTACCACTTAGACTAGCTGTCTTTTCATGAAAAGTATGATTTTATTTGTTATAGCTCCATGCTACCACCTAGAAAAGCATTTTTTTCTCTTTGGGGCTGAAATAAGAAGATGTATAAATAATTCTCAATTTTGTGAACAAATCAAACATTTTTTAGTTGAAGATAGAAAAAACATATAGAATTATCTCTTCTGTTCTGAAAATGAAGAAATGATAGGCAATGGCTTATTTTTTTATTGTTTAAAATATGTAGACAAACTCATTAACTAAATAAGTAAATATCCAGGAAGGAGAAAAAGAATAGCTTAGAAAAAGTAAAAGCAAGAGAAAGAAAGCAATTGAAACTCTAGTTATGTAACCTATGAATACAGAGGCAAATACAGGTTATGAAATCATGGGCTAGACTGATACAAACCTGGGAGTCAGATCTGTACCCTCTTCCCATGAAAAGAGAAAGAAATAAACTACCAGACTACAGCCTAGCACAGGTGAAAAGTTAGTTGTGTGCAGCATGAATATGAGGCATCACACAAACTGAGTTTTAAGCCAAACATTTACCATGTTCAAGTTACACACCATATAAACCCAGAGAAGAAATAAACACAAAGCAGTCACATAGACAGTTACAAATCCATTTAGGGTGAGTTTACAGAAAAGATTTAAAACAGAACAAAAGCACAAGCATTACTGCATTGCAGGCAGGTTCTTTACCATGTGAGCCACTGTAGAGGTCATATTACTGATGCAACAAATATTTATTAAATACCTACTATATGCCTAAGTGTTGAGTCTGATAAAAAAAAAAAAAAGATTTTTATAAAGGTAGTTAACAAATCAGCACCTTCGTGGAGCAAACATTATGTACCAGCAGAAGTAAAATCAAACACACAATAAACAGATAAAATGAACTCTACTGTAACTCTCCCAGCGGAGAAGCAGCACAGACGCCTGCACACGCCATTAGCAAGCGGGGGCTGGGCAGGGAGGCGCAGCGCAGGAACATACCTCAACGTAATAAAAGCTATATATGATAAACCCACAGCAAACATTATCCTCAATGGTGAAAAATTGAAAACACTTCCTCTAAAGTCAGGAACAAGACAAGGGTGCCCACTTTCACCATTACTATTCAACATAGTTTTGGCCACAGCAATCAGAGCAGAAAAAGAAATAAAAGGCATCCAAATTGGAAAAGAAGAAGTAAAACTCTCACTATTTGCAGATGACATGATCCTCTACATAGAAAACCCTAAAGACTCCACCAGAAAATTACTAGAACTAATCAATGATTATAGTAAAGTTGCAGGATATAAAATCAACACACAGAAATCCCTTGCATTCCTATACACTATTAATGAGAAAACAGAAAGAGAAATTAAGGAAACAATTCCATTCACCATTGCAACGGAAAGAATAAAATACTTAGGAATATATCTACCTAAAGAAACTAAAGACCTATATATAGAAAACTATAAAAGACTGGTGAAAGAAATCAAAGAGGACACTAATAGATGGAGAAATATACCATGTTCATGGATTGGAAGAATCAATATAGTGAAAATGAGTATACTACCCAAAGCAATTTATAGATTCAATGCAATCCCTATCAAGCTACCAACGGTATTCTTCACAGAGCTAGAACAAATAATTTCACAATTTGTATGGAAATACAAAAAACCTCGAATAGCCAAAGCTATCTTGAGAAAGAAGAATGGAACTGGAGGAATCAACCTACCTGACTTCAGGCTCTACTACAAAGCCACAGTCATCAAGACAGTATGGTACTGGCACAAAGACAGAAATATAGATCAATGGAACAAAATAGAAAGCCCAGAGATAAATCCACGCACATATGGACACCTTATCTTTGACAAAGGAGGCAAGAATATACAATGGATTAAAGACAATCTCTTTAACAAGTGGTGCTGGGAAATCTGCTCAACCACTTGTAAAAGAATGAAACTAGAACACTTTCTAACACCATACACAAAAATAAACTCAAAATGGATTAAAGATCTCAATATAAGGCCAGAAACTATAAAATTCCTAGAGGAGAACATAAGCAAAACACTCTCCGACATACATCACAGCAGGATCCTCTATGACCCACCTCCCAGAATATTGGAAATAAAAGCAAAAATAAACAAATGGGACCTAATTAAACTTAAAAGCTTCTGCACATCAAAGGAAACTATTAGCAAGGTGAAAAGACAGCCTTCAGAATGGGAGAAAATAATAGCAAGTGAAGAAACTGACAAACAACTAATCTCAAAAATATACAAGCAACTCCTACAGCTCAACTCCAGAAAAATAAATGACCCAATCAAAAAATGGGCCAAAGAACTAAATAGACATTTCTCCAAAGAAGGCATACAGATGGCTAACAAACACATGAAAAGATGCTCAACATCACTCATTATCAGAGAAATGCAAATCAAAACCACTATGAGGTACCATTTCACACCAGTCAGAATGGCTGCGATCCAAAAGTCTACAAGTAATAAATGCTGGAGAGGGTGTGGAGAAAAGGGAACCCTCTTACACTGTTGGTGGGAATGCAAACTAGTACAGCCACTATGGAGAACAGTGTGGAGATTCCTTAAAAAACTGGAAATAGAACTGACTTATGATCCAGCAATCCCACTGCTGGGCATACACACTGAGGAAATCAGAAGGGAAAGAGACACGTGTACCCCAATGTTCATCACAGCACTGTTTATAATAGCCAGGACATGGAAGCAACCTAGATGTCCATCAGCAGATGAATGGATAAGAAAGCAGTGGTACATATACACAATGGAGTATTACTCAGCCATTAAAAAGAATACATTTGAATCAGTTCTAATGAGGTGGATGAAACTGGAGCCTATTACACAGAGTGAAGTAAGCCAGAAAGAAAAACACCAATACAGTATACTAATGCATATATATGGAATTTAGAAAGATGGTAACAATAACCCTGTGTATGAGACAGCAAAAGAGACACTGATGTATAGAACAGTCTTATGGACTCTGTGGGAGAGGGAGAGGGTGGGAAGATTTGGGAGAATGGCATTGAAACATGTGTAATATCATGTATGAAACGAGTCGCCAGTCCAGATTCGATGCACGATACTGGATGCTTGGGGCTAGTGCACTGGGACGACCCAGAGGGATGGTATGGGGAGGGAGGAGGGAGGAGGGTTCAGGATGGGGAACACATGTATACCTGTGGCAGATTCATTTTGATGTTTGGCAAAACTAATACAATTTTGTAAAGTTTAAAAAAAAAACAAACATAAAATGTAAGAGTGTTCATTGCTTCCAACAGGAGAGAATTGGACCCCAGAAAATTAAGCTAATAATTTAAGAAAAATGTTAAAAGAATTGTTTAAATATCTGCTGGTGGTCCAGTGATTAAGACTCTGTGCTTAGAGGGAGTGTGGCTTTGTACCTGCTCAGGGAATTAAGATACCACATATCATGTGGCCTAGCCAATAAATAAAAAATAACTATTTAAAAATAAATAAATATGTCAAAGAGATAAAGAGAAAAGATTTTTATGAAAGTGATAAGTGATTATAAAACAGTAGACAGAAAAAGGATAAATTAATAATTTGGAAATACAAAAATAGAGTTGTTAGGGAAACTTTAAAATCCTTCAAACTACAGGGTAAATCTCAAAGAAATGTAACCACAAAATTAATAAGCTAGAAAATGGAACTAAGGGAATCTCCCAGAAACTAAAACAGAGAAAAAGAGAGAGAGAGATTAAGAGACATGAGGAGCTCATATATCTGCCAAATTTCAGAAAACAAAAAAATAGAAAGACTACAAAGAGGTAATATTTGAGGATATAAGAGCTGAAATTTTCCCAGAACTAATTATGTGAATGGTCACGTTAAAAAAAAAAAAAAAAAAGTCCACCAAATGCCTAATCTACATCTCTACACATTATGAATTTTGCTACTGTTAGCAGCAAATAAAATATATTTTAGTAAAAATTATTTCCTATAAGAGCCTGATTTTCTGTAAAGAAACTTCGCTACTTGGATGGATGACAGATTTCTTATTCCTAGAAATATATGACAGAAATCAGAAAATACGTATATATAGATAGCTGTAGGAAAAATACCTTGTATTCATTATATGCCTTTTCAGACTATCACTCAAGAGTTAGGATGAATTAAAGACATCTTTATAAATCAAGGACACAGAAATTTTAGTTCCTCACTGAATATATACATACATATATATATAAAGTGTACATTTCACCAAGGAGACATTAACTATGTAGTAAGCCACAGAAATAAAGCTTCCACAAATTCTAAATAATTGATATTCTAAGACTGTCTTCTCTTACCACAGCCCTATGAAGTTCAATAACAGAAATTAACAAAACTAAAACAAACCAGAAAAAGAACAAAACTACCAAATATTTGAAAGCCATAAAAATCAGTTCTAATGAGGTGGATGAAACTGGAGCCGATTATACAGAGTGAAGTAAGCCAGAAAGAAAAACACCAATACAGTATACTAACGCATATGGCATTGCCTGGAAAGTCCCATGGATGGAGGAGCCTGGTGGGCTGCAGTCCATGGGGTTGTTAAGAGTCCGACATGACTGAGCGACTTCACTTTCACTTTTCACTTTCATTCATTGGAGAAGGAAATGGCAACCCACTCCAGTGTTCTTGCCTGGAGAATCCCAGGGACGGGGGAGCCTGGTGGGCTGCCGTCTATGGGGTCACACAGAGTCGGACACGACTGAAGTGACTTAGCAGTAGCAACAACACATATATATGGAATTTAGAAAGATGGTAACAATAACCCTGTATACGAGGCAGAAAAAGAGACACTGATGTATAGAACAGTCTTTTGGACTCTGTGGGAGAGGGAGAGGGTGGGATGATTTGGAAGAATGGCATTGAAACTTGTATAATATCATACATGAAACGAGTCACCTGTCCAGGTTCTATGCACGATACTGGATGCTTGGGGCTGGTGCACTGGGATGACCCAGAGGGATGGCACAGGGAGGGAGGAGGAAGGAGGGTTCAGGATGGGGAACACGTGTATACCTGTGGCAGATTCATGTTGATATATGGCAAAACCAATAAAATATTGTAAAGTTAAAAAATTAAAAAAAAGTCACATTTAAATAATCCAGTAATCCATAAGTTCAGAAAAGAAAATCACGTTACATTGACTAGGACCTCCAGTAATTAATGATTTAAGTGGGGGTAGTGAGAGTAGATAACCAGTATGCAGGACAAGAAACAATAGATAGAACCAAACACGAAACAACAAATTGGTTCAAAATTGGGAAAGGAGTACATTAAGGCTGTATACTGTCACCCTGCTTATTTAACTTACATGCAGAGTACATCATGTGAAATGCCAGGCTGCATGAAGCTCAAACTGGAATCAAGATTCCGAGGAGAAATATCAGTAACTTTGGATATACAGATGATACCACCTCGATGGCAGAAAACAAAGAAGAACTAAAGAAGCTCTTGAAAGTGAAAGAGAAGAGTGAAAAAGCTAGCTTAAAACTCAACATTCAGAAAACTAAGATCATGGCATCTGGTACCATCACTTCTTGACAAATAGATGGGGAAAAAGTGGAAACAGTGACAGATTCTATTTTGGGGGGCTCCGAAATCACTGCAGATGGTGACGGCAGCCGTGACATTAAAAGATGCTTGCTTCTTGGAAGAAAAGCTATGAAAAACCTCAACAGCATATTAGAAAGCAAAGACATCACTTGGTCAACAAAGGTCTGTATATTCAAGGCTGTGGTATTTCCAACAGTCATGTCAGACGTGAGAGTTGGATCATAAATAAGCGTCAAAGAAGTGATGCTTTCGAATTGTGGTGTTGGAGAAGACTCCTGATAGTCCCTTGGACAGCAAGGAGAGCAAACCAGTCAATTCTAAAGGAAATCAACCCTGAATGTTCACTGGAAGGACTGATGCTTGAAGCTGAAATGCCAATATTTTGGCCACCTGATGTGAAGAGCTGACTCATTGGAAAAGATCCTGATGCTGGGAAGGATTCAGGGCAGAAGAAGAGGGTGACAAAGGATGAGATGGTTCGGTGGTATCACGGACTCAGTGGACATGAGTTTGAGCAAACTCTGGAAGGCAGTGAAGGACAGGGAAGCCTGGTGTGCTGCAGTCCATGGGGTCGCAAAGAGTCGGACACGGCTGAGAGCCTGAACAACAGCCACAAGTGAGAGTAGGCATTGCTTTTTAAAATGCTTCTGAAATTAAAAATTAAGCACCATTTTTTGCATTCAGTTGTGGAAGATACACACAAGTAGGTTAAGTAAAATTCTCTTCTACTCAATACACACACATACACAAACACACACTGACACTTTTATGTGTCTACAACACTGAATGACTTCCCTGTATCTATTGAGATGATGATGAATTCTACTAACAGAGTGATGAATTTACCATGATCAAGTCCCTGGTGAATTTAAGGTTCTTACTTTGTCACGGAAAGAATTTCGAGATGAGACAGGGAGGTTCAGGAAGTAAAGTGAAGGTTTATTTAAGCAAGAATACACTCTTAGAGGGAAAGCCAGCAGACAGGCGAGTGGTTTCTGCCCTGGGTTTTTTGGAAAGCCACTTATGAGGGAAATACAAATGAAGGGGTGGAATATTCATTGGGTATGAAAGGTTGTACTCCCTGATTTTCACCTCAGCTCCATCTTCCTGGGGGGAGGAGGGGTTTTTATTCTCAATTAGCTCAGACAGGAAGTGTCATAGTATTGGCATCTAATGGGTACTTCTTATATGCAAGGCTAATTTTATTATAATAAGAACATAATGAGCTAAAGTTTACATTCGGAAACAAGAGATTCCAATCTTTGCACAACTTTCTTTGTATGTCTCCAGGATATTTATCACCCAAAATGTGTGGCTTCCTGTCAGTCTGAAGTTTCCTGTTTTTCTTCGTCTGCCCATAGACCTCCACTGTTTAAACATTTCCTTCCACCTGGTCCCTTCCCCCATTTCTCTGCTCATCTCTAGCTACCTGCCTGCTGTAACAATAAGGTAGTATAAAAAGTATGTCAAAACTTTCTTGCATAAATATTATTAGTTCTGATGTGGGTCATCACAGGTGTATGATCAGATTGTGCTTACTTCTCTGATTGGATGTTTCTGGACTCCAGAAACATTGAACTGCTCTCACAAATCAATCAGAGAAGTAGGCACAAGCTGATCATATACCTGTGACCATCTCCCTCACACTGTCATTAAAAACCCTTCTTCAAAAGCCACCAGGGAATTTGGTTTTTTTGAGCATGAGCTGTCCATTCTTTTTGCTTGGACCAAATTGGGCACATGGCAATAAATGCTTCAAACTGCGTTTAGAATGGGCATCAAAATTTATCTCTACCTTCCTAACAGAGGAAAGTCTTTTATGACTTCCAAATTATACATCAACCAGTTGATTCTGGACTGATTCTTTCAAAGTAAGGAATCTCTTAAACAGTGTGAGCAGCTGAGTACATACTGACATAGAGTAAGACTCAGAATTACTGTTCAGTTCAGTCATTCAGTTGTGTCCCACTCTTTGTGCCCCCATGGACCGCAGCACACCAGGCTTCCCTAACTCCCATAGCTGACTCAAACTTATGTCTATCAAGTCAGGGATGCCATCCAACCATCTCATTCTCTGTTGTCCCCTTCTCCTCCTGCCTTCAATCTTTCCCAGCATCGCGGTCTTTTCCAATGACTCAGTTCTTTACATCAGGTGACCAAAGTAGTGGAGTTTCAGCCTCACCAATGAATATTCAGGACTGATTTCCAATGAATCAGTCTTTCCAATGAATATTCAGGACTGATTTCCTTTAGGATGGATTGGTTGCATCTCCTTGCAGTCCAAGAGACTCTCAAGAGTCTTCTACAACACCACAGTTCAAAAGCATCAATTCTTCAGTGCTCAGCTTTCTTTATAGTCCAACTCTCACATCCATACATGACTACTGCAAAAACCATAGCCAACTAGATGGACCTTTGTTGGCAAAGTAAAGTCTCTGTTTTTTAATATGCTGTCTAGGTTGGTCATAGCTTTTCTTCCAAGGAGCAAGCATCTTTTAATTTCATGGCTGCAGTCACTATCTGCAGTGATTTGGGAGCCCCCAAAAATAAAAGTCTCTCACTGTTTCCATTGTTTCCCCAACTATTTGTCATGAAGTAATGGCACCAGATGCCATGATCTTAGTTTTCTGAATGTTGAGTTTTAAGTCAACTTTTTCACTCTCCTCTTTCACTTTCACCAAGAGGCTCTTTAGTTCTTTGCTTTCTGCCATAAGTGTGGTGTCATCTGCATATCTGAGGTTACTGATATTTCTCCTGGCAATCTTGATTCCAACTTGTGCTTCATCCAGCCTAGCATTTCACATGATGTACTCTGCATATAAGTTAAATAAGCAGAGTGACAATATACAGTCCTGACATATTCCTTTCCTGATTTGGAACCAGTCTGTTGTTCCATGTCCAGTTCTAACTGTTGCTTCTTGACCTGCATAAAGAATTCTCTGGAGGCAGGTGAGATGGTCTGTTATTCCCATCGCTTTATGAAATTTCCACAGTTTATTGTGATCCACACAGTCAATAAAGCAGAAGTAGATGTTTTTCAGGAAATCTCTTGCTTTTTCTATGATCCAATGAATGTAGGCAATTTGATCTCTGGTTCCTCTGTCTCTTCTAAATCCATCTTGAACATCTGGAAGTTCATGGCTCATGTACTGTTGAAGTATGGCTTGGAGAATTTTGAAGGCACTGGTCATTGCAAACACCCTCTTCCAACAACACAAGAGAAGACTCTGCACATGGAGATCACCAGATGGTCAATATCAAAATCAAATTGATTATATTATTTGTAGCCAAAGATGGAGAAGCTCAATACAGTCAGCAAAAACAAGACCGGGAGCTAACTCTGGCTAAGGTCATGAACTCCTTATTGCAAATTCAGACATAAATTGAAGAAAGTAGGGAAAATCACTAGACCACTCACATATGACCTAAATCAAATCCCTTACAATTATACAGTGGAAGTGACTAGTAGATTCAAGGGATTAGATCTGAGAGACAGTGTGCCTGAAGAACTATAGATTGAGGTTCGTGACATTGTATAGGAGGCAGTGATCAACACCATCCCCAAGAAAAAGAAATGCAAAAAAGGCAAAAATGGTTGTTTGAGGAGGCCTTACAAATAGCTGAGAAAAGAAGACAAGTGAAAAGCAAAGGAGAAAAGGAAAGATATACCTATTTGATGGCAGAGTTCCTAATAATAGCAAGGAGAGATAAGAAAGCATTCCTCAGTGATCAATGCAAAGTAATAGAGAAAAACAACAGAATGGGAAAAACTGGAGATCTCTTCAAGAAAATTAGAGATACCAAGGGAATATTTATCCAAAGATGGGCATAATAAAGGACAGAAACATATGGACCTAACAGAAGCAGAAGATATTAAGAAGAGTGGCAAAAATACACAGAAAAACTACACAAAAAAGATATTAATGACCAAGATAACCATGATGGTTATGTGATCTCTCACCATGAGCCAGACATCTTTGAATGCAAAGTCGAGTGTGCCTTAGAAGCATCATTACAAACAAACCTAGTGGAGGTGATGGAATTTCAGTTGAGCTATTTCAAATCCTGAAAGATGATGCTGTGAAAGTGCTGCACTCAATATGTCAGCAAATTTGGAAAACTCAGCAGTGGCCACAGGACTGGAAAAGGTCAGTTTTCATTCCAATCCCAAAGAATTTCTATATTTTTATTTAACAATTTCATCTGGAATCTGGTTGACTGATTATGCTTGTATTCCAGGAGAGCACAATGCACTGAAGTGTGCTTGCCTTAGTGTCTTCTTGGGCCCATGCCTGAGATTACATACAAGCCAGATCTCATGTCTTTACTTTCCTAAATTATATATCGAGACAATATAGGATTTTTTTTTTAATTTCTCAAAGCTTTGGAAACTTAAAGTGCACAAAATATATGGTCATATCTCTATTAGTTACATACGCAATTAAACAGTTTTATAGTCTAAAACTGGCATTTCCTATAAGTGTTTAACTTTGCATGATACACACAAAATGGAGAAAAATCACTACACTAAAAGAAACAGCATGATTGAAATATCATAGTCAGTAGCCTATGCTGTAAAAATTGTAGTCACTGAAATATAAATTCAGGAATATCTATGAATAATTACCACAGAAAGAAGCAAAGACTATTCCCTTCAGGTGTGAATCTTCACAGAGACTAACAACATGGTGATCTATTTGCTAAAGTAAATGATAATACAAAAGGTATTCTTCTTACAGTTTATATTTCTGGTCTGCCAAATATGACAGGTTAATGTTTTTTAATGTACAGAAAATTTTTATGAGATGCTAAAAACAATGCACTTTAAAGAAAGAGTCTAGGAAATTTAATTACCTAATTAAGAGGCATTTAATTTAAATAAGTTTAGACAAAAGGAGAGAAATTATTTCAAAGGCGCTGCTTGCAAATATTTATGTAAAGACAGTTTCCCAGTCATTAAACTATTTTTAATGAACATGTAAGAGATAAACCTATATCAAGGTCAAGCTCCTTGAAGAAATGTAATTTCTTAAAGGCTTTGATTTAAATCTGTAGTTTGGACTTTCTCCACAAAAAAAAAGGAAGTTCAGACACATGAGACATGTTCCCAACCACACACAAGTGAACCACATTTACTACTGAGAAAGTCTACACATAAGATGCACAGCAACTGGGAAGTGAAATGCCATGTCTGCGTTCACTTTTTAATATAGCCTAATAGAGCAACACTCACATATACAGCAATCTTCAGCCCCATTTTGTATGACATGCTCAGAAATGGCATCTTAGCCTCTGCTCTCCCTCTTACTCTCCCCAGAAATGGTGCACTTGGGATGAAGTGCAATTTGGCCTACAGGCGGTAGTTTGCAAATCTCTGCTCTATGTTCTTAACATTGCTTCTGTTATTGTTGAATTTTAATTAAATATATGTATGTTCCAAATTAGCGAGTGTTTATTATTTACCTTTAATAAAAATGGTATTCTATGGGCAAGCTAATTTGGTAAAATCCAAGTTACCCAGTTAGCCCTGACACACACAAATTCAGCCATCATAGCTTCCCGCATGCATTTTAAATATAAAATTCAATATAAATTCAATATAGTTTCAAATAACAGTTCCGTTCAGGCACAGTTCAAACTATAACCACTATGGCTCAAGATATTATTGCATCTGTAAAATAAAAATAAATAATGATAGCATGGTGTTTGTTAAGATGAAGAAAGAGTATTTGGCTTACTTTAATAATGTAACTCTATTCACAAATCATTCTCTGAATCTTGCAGAATTTATTTTCTTGAAGGTATCCATCATGTGTTTCTTCCCTATTTTTTAAAAAATACTTTAATGAAATTAAGAAGTATTAATCCATTCATACATTTTTGTTTTGTAATTTTTTACTGGCATAATTATATATACATATTTAATACATTAAAATTTCCCTGTATTTCTTTTCCTGTAATTATTTCTGCTATTATCTGCTTCATTTCATGATTACTACAAAAATAGCTTTATTATATAAGGAATACTATAAGATAGTCCACTTTGAGGATCAGATCAGATCAGTCACTCAGTTGTGTCTGACTCTTTGCCACCCCATGAATCGCAGCACGCCAGGCCTCCCTGTCCATCACCAACTCCCGGAGTTCACTCAGACTCAGGTCCATCGAGTCAGTGATGCCATCCAGCCATCTCATCCTCTGTCGTCCCTTTCTCCTCTTGTCCCCAATCCCTCCCAGCATCAGAGTCTTTTCCAATGAGTCAACTCTTCGCATGAGGTGGCCAAAGTACTGGAGTTTCAGCCGTAGCATCATTCCCTCCAAAGAAATCCCAGGGCTGAGCTCCTTCAGAATGGACTGGTTAGATCTCCTTGCAGTCCAAGGGACTCTCAAGAGTCTTCTCCAACACCACAGTTCAAAAGCATCAATTCTTTGGCGCTCAGCCTTCTTCACAGTCCAACTCTCACATCCATACATGACCACAGGGAAAACCATAGCCTTGACTAGATGAACCTTTGTTGGCAAAGTAATGTCTCTGCTTTTGAATATGCTATCTAGGTTGGTCATAACTTTCCTTCCAAGGAGTAAGCATCTTTTAATTTCATGGCTGCAGTCACCATCTGCAGTGATTTTGGAGCCCAAAAAAATAAAGTCTGACACTGTTTCCACTGTTTCCCCATCTATTTCCCATGAAGTGATGGGACCAGATGCCATGATCTTCGTTTTCTGAATGTTGAGCTTTAAGCCAACTTTTTCACTCTCCACTTTCACTTTCATCAAGAGGCTTTTGAATTCCTCTTCACTTTCTGCCATAACAGTGGTGTCATCTGCATATCTGAGGTTATTGATATTTCTCCTGGCAATACTCTCCATATATACAGCATTGTTCCATGGGTTTATTAAGCAAGCATATGCATTTTGAACATTTATTTACTCAGTAAAATATTTAAATGTTTTCAGAGGTCAAAATGCATTAAGATAAAATTAATCTGAGAAATCAACAAAATGCTAATAATATATTATAGAAAGTTCAGAGAACACGAAGGTTGAAATCTTCGCATTCAAAGATTATTCAGGCCTAAACAGATAAAATTAGTAATGAGAACTTTCACAAGATTAAGAAGATGAAAATAATAACAAGCTGCAATCAATGTAAAAGAACACAGTTTAGGAAATGTGTATTGTAGATATCATGACAGGTGAGTTTGAATATTGGCCTCATTACCAATTACCGACCTGATATAAAAGTGACTTTCCTCAAAAGAAGTTGGCTTTCATATAAATCTAGCCTCTTCAAACATATTATAAAGTCAGAAGGGAGACTTTTGTTAAAATCTGATACTTGTATTATCTATTGCATTAGTCTCTCAAGAGATGAATCACTGGACTTATTATCATATATCTAAGAAAAATAGGATGACTAATTCATTTGAAAGGAAACATAATAATGAAAACACATTCCTTTATTATCATCACATTCTTTAGCATTCAAACTATTATTTTATCACTTTAGAGATGTTAATAACATATAGTTTAATTAATTCACCAAACCTGTATTGAGACTTGACTAGGTCTGAGCAAGAAATATCAACACAAGGTTTTTCAAGTCCATTCTTCAACAAAAAGTGAAAAGAGGGCAGGGGAGTAAATGATAGAGTGAGGAGAAAAGAAAAGAGAACAGAAATGTAGATTACCTCACAGGATCTCAAACTGCAAAGTGTGTGGTACATAAAAGTTAACTAAATTCCATCATTTTGCTGTCAGAGCAAATGTCTCCTTGTTTTAGAAAACTTTGACTTTACAAGTATAGTGTCCTTACCAATAAATATCTATATTGTTTCTGATCTTCTTAACTGCTTGTTCTTTAACGAAATTTATGAACCTCTTCCTCCATTACACAACAGCTGCCTTACATGTGCCATTCACTGATTAAACACAAATCTAAAGAACTGTCATACCAAGAGGTTTGGGTATCGCCAGTCTGGGCTAAAATGCTAAGATAATTCCAGAGTTCTTTCTTCATTGAAAAAAATAACTAAATGCATAACATATATTTCTGCCAAATATTTTTAAATTATGGGTTTTGAATGATTTTGAAAAAAATCCCTACAATTATGAATGCCTGGGGCAGTGAAAGAAGTGAGCTAATCAGAAAACTTGGACTGTAATGCCAGTAAGACATCTAACTTCATTAAACCAGTTTCTTAAAATAAGCAAATGATACCTGCACTCAGAGACTGTTTGAGAAAATGAATCTACATACAAAGAGAGGTTGAGCAAGAAGAAATGGTTTTTTAAAGATAAATTCTCAACATAAATAGATTCATTAGATTAGTGTATCTCTAAACGTAATTTAGGAAAAGTATTTTCCATCTATGGCTGCCTAAATTGTGCTTAAACATTCACCAGTGGCCAATTTTATTCCCCCCAAATTATTACAAATTACACAAAAATTTCTACAATGATTTTGATGAGTCTCTTTAGAAAGATTTCCTTGTTCTAAATATGATATTATGTGACTATAAATCTGAACCATTACAAAGTAAATATGATTCATGAGCTGGTTGTTTCAGGAAAAGTTTTGGAAGAGTGTTTTGAAGTCAAAGACAAAAAAAAAAACTCTCAAAATCTTGCAACTATGATTAAATATCCTGTGAAACATATATAATTTGTGGAGAATTCAATGATACAGTAATTCTTTGGGTTTGTTTTTAACACTGAACATTGTATATTCTGTACAACGTTCAGAATACAAACATACAAAAAGTTGTTCTTTTTTTAACACTTAATTCATGTATATGTTACCTTATAAAATTTGTAATGAAAAGTAACAGCTTCTTCCCTATCCTTCCTTGCACACATCAACATAAGGCCCAGTCCCACCAGCCAAAGGCAATAATTTGTATTTCCTGCTTTTGTTGGTTACTTCCATAATTCTAAGTACAATGTTCCTGTCTAATTCTGCTATCCAGGGAATATATACCAGTTGGTGCTACTTAGCAGTATCTTGGTTTTTCTCACCCAAGAAACTAGTTTTCCTTTCAGACTTAGTGACTGTGATTACCTTTTTCCTGTTTGAGGAAAGTATTATGTTGATTACGGGGATATCTGGCAGTCATCAGGCCTCTCTCTCAACTGAGAAGCTTGCTGGCAGCTCTATGTACACAACTTAGGGGTATGGACTGACTTCTTTGGGGTGTATGTATCGTGGTGGTCCCACAGTAGTCAGGCTGTATGTAGAGGACTATCTTGGAGAGCCAATGTCCACTTTAGTAACCTCAGCTCTTCTTAAGAAGGTTAGCCATAGGAGGAGGAGCCAAGATGGTGGAGGAGTAGGACGGGGAGAACACTTTCTCCCCAACAAATTAATCAAAAGAGCATCTAAACGTCGAGTAAATTCCACAAAACAACTTCTGAATGCCGGCAGAGGACATCAGGCACCCAGAAAAGCAACCCAACTCTTCGAAAGGAGAAAGAAGAAATACAGCTCCATCCACCAGAACATCGACACAAGCTTCCCTAACCAGGAAACCTTGACAAGCCACCTGTACAAACCCACACACAGTGAGGAAACGCCACAATAAAGAGAACTCCACAAACTGCCAGAATACAGAAAGGACACCCCAAACTCAGCAATTTAAACAAGATGAAGAGACAGAGGAATAGCCAGCAGATAAAGGAACAGGATAAATGCCCACCAAACCAAACAAAAGAGGAAGAGATAGGGAATCTACCTGATAAAGAATTCCGAATAATGATAGTGAAATTGATCCAAAATCTTGAAATTAAAATGGAATCACAGATAAATAGCCTGGAGGCAAGGATTGAGAAGATGCAAGAAAGGTTTAACAAGGACTTAGAAGAAATAAAAAAGAGTCAATATATAATGAATAATGCAATAAGTGAAATTAAAAACACTCTGGAGGCAACAAATAGTACAATAACAGAGGCAGAAGATAGGATTAGTGAATTAGAAGATAGAATGGTAGAAATAAATGAATCAGAGAGGATAAAAGAAAAATGAATTAAAAGAAATGAGGACAATCTCAGAGACCTCCAGGACGATATTAAACGCTACAACATTCGAATCATAGGGGTCCCAGAAGAAGAAGACAAAAAGAAAGACCATGAGAAAATACTTGAGGAGATAATAGTTGAAAACTTCCCTAAAATGGGGAAGGAAATAATCACCCAAGTCCAAGAAACCCAGAGAGTCCCAAACAGGATAAACCCAAGGCAAAACACCCCAAGACACATATTAATCAAATTAACAAAGATCAAACACAAAGAACAAATATTAAAAGCAGCAAGGGAAAAACAACAAACAACACACAAGGGAATACCCATAAGGATAACAGCTGATCTTTCAATAGAAACTCTTCAAGCCAGGAGGGAATGGCAAGACATACTTAAAATGATGAAAGAAAATAACCTACAGCCCAGATTATTGTACCCAGCAAGGCTCTCATTCAAGTATGAAGGAGAAATCAAAAGCTTTTCAGACAAGCAAAAGCTGAGAGAATTCTGCACCACCAAACCAGCTCTCCAACAAATACTAAAGGATATTCTCTAGACAGAAAACACAAAAACGGTGTATAAATTCGAACCCAAAACAATAAAGTAAATGGCAACGGGATCATACTTATCAGTAATTACCTTAAACGTAAATGGATTGAATGCCCCAACCAAAAGACAAAGACTGGCTGAACGGATACAAAAACAAGACCCCTACATATGTTGTCTACAAGAGACCCACCTCAAAACAGGGGACACATACAGACTGAAAGTGAAGGGCTGGAAAAAGATTTTCCATGCAAATAGGGACCAAAAGAAAGCAGGAGTAGCGATACTCATATCAGATAAAATAGACTTTAAAACAAAGACTGTGAAAAGAGACAAAGATGGTCACTACATAATGATCAAAGGATCAATCCAAGAAGATATAACAATTATAAATATATATGCACCCAACACGTGAGCACCACAGTATGTAAGACAAATGCTAACAAGTATGAAAGGAGAAATTAACAACAACACAATAATAGTGGGAGACTTTAATACCCCACTCACACCTATGGATAGATCAACTAAACAGAAAATTAACAAGGAAACACAAACTTTAAACAATACAATAGACCAGTTAGACCTAATTGATATCTATAGGACATTTCATCCCAAAACAATGAATTTCACCTTTTTCTCAAGCGCACATGGAACCTTCTCCAGGATAGATCACATCCTGGGCCATAAAGCTAGCCTTGGTAAATTCAAAAAAATAGAAATCATTCCAAGCATCTTTTCTGACCACAATGCAGTAAGATTAGATCTCAATTACAAGAGAAAAACTATTAAAAATTCCAACATATGGAGGCTGAACAACACGCTGCTGAATAACCAACAAATCACAGAAGAAATCAAAAAAGAAATCAAAATGTGCATAGAAACGAATGAAAATGAAAACACAACAACCCAAAACCTGTGGGACACGGTAAAAGCAGTCCTAAGGGGAAAGTTCATAGCAATACAGGCACACCTCAAGAAACAAGAAAAAAGTCAAATAAATAACCTAACTCTACACCTAAAGCAACTAGAAAAGGAAGAAATGAAGAACCCCAGGGTTAGTAGAAGGAAAGAAATCTTAAAAATTAGAGCAGAAATAAATGCAAAAGAAACAAAAGAGACCATAGCAAAAATCAACAAAACCAAAAGCTGGTTCTTTGAAAGGATAAATAAAATTGACAAACCATTAGCCAGACTCATCAAGAAACAAAGGGAGAAAAATCAAATCAATAAAATTAGAAATGAAAATGGAGAGATCACAACAGACAACACAGAAATACAAAGGATCATAAGAGAGTACTATCAACAATTATATGCCAATAAAATGGACAACGTGGAAGAAATGGACAAATTCTTAGAAAAGTACAACTTTCCAAAACTCGATCAGGAAGAAATAGAAAATCTTAACAGACCCATCACAAGCACGGAAATTGAAACTGTAATCAAAAATCTTCCAGCAAACAAAAGCCCAGGTCCAGACGGTTTCACAGCTGAATTCTACCAAAAATTTAGAGAAGAGCTAACACCTATCCTGCTCAAACTCTTCCAGAAAATTGCAGAAGATGGTAAACTTCCAAACTCATTCTTTGAGGCCACCATCACCCTAATACCAAAACCTGACAAAGACCCCACAAGAAAAGAAAACTACAGGCCAATATCACTGATGAACATAGATGCAAAAATCCTTAACAAAATTCTAGCAATCAGAATCCAACAACACATTAAAAAGATCATACACCATGACCAAGTGGGCTTTATCCCAGGGATGCAAGGATTCTTCAATATCCGCAAATCAATCAATGTAATACACCACATTAACAAATTGAAAAATAAAAACCATATGATTATCTCAATAGATGCAGAGAAAGCCTTTGACAAAATTCAACATCCATTTATGATCAAAACTCTCCAGAAAGCAGGAATAGAAGGAACATACCTCAACATAATCAAAGCTATATATGACAAACCCACAGCAAACATTATCCTCAATGGTGAAAAATTGAAAGCATTTCCTCTAAAGTCAGGAACAAGACAAGGGTGCCCACTTTCACCATTACTATTCAACATAGTTTTGGCCACAGCAATCAGAGCAGAAAAAGAAATAAAAGGAATCCAAATTGGAAAAGAAGAAGTAAAGCTCTCATTGTTTGCAGATAACATGATCCTCTACATAGAAAACCCTAAAGACTCCACCAGAAAATTACTAGAACTAATCAATGACTATAGTAAAGTTGCAGGATATAAAATCAACACCCAGAAATCCCTTGCATTCCTATACACTAATAATGAGAAAACAGAAAGAGAAATTAAGCAAACAATTCCATTCACCATTGCAACGGAAAGAATAAAATACTTAGGAATATATCTACCTAAAGAAACTAAAGACCAATATATAGAAAACTATAAAAGACTGGTGAAAGAAATCAAAGAGGACACTAATAGATGGAGAAATATACCATGTTCATGGATTGGAAGAATCAATATAGTGAAAATGAGTATACTACCCAAAGCAATCTACAGATTCAATGCAATCCCTATCAAGCTACCAACAGCATTCTTCACAGAGCTAGAACAAATAATTTCACAATTTGTATGGAAATACAAAAAACCTCGAATAGCCAAAGCGATCTTGAGAAAGAAGAATAGAACTGGAGGAATCAACCTACCTGACTTCAGGCTCTACTACAAAGCCACAGTTATCAAGACAGTATGGTACTGGCACAAAGACAGAAATATAGATCAATGGAACAAAATAGAAAGCCCAGAGATAAATCCACGCACATATGGACACCTTATCTTTGACAAAGGAGGCAAGAATATACAATGGATTAAAGACAATCTCTTTAACAAGTGGTGCTGGGAAAACTGGCCAACCACTTGTAAAAGAATGAAACTAGAACACTTTCTAACACCATACACAAAAATAAACTCAAAATGGATTAAAGATCTAAACGTAAGACCAGAAACTATAAAACTCCTAGAGGAGAACATAGGCAAAACACTCTCTGACATACATCACAGCAGGATCGTCTATGACCCACCTCCCAGAATATTGGAAATAAAAGCAAAAATAAACAAATGGGACCTAATTAACCTTAAAAGCTTCTGCACATCAGAGGAAACTATTAGCAAGGTGAAAAGACAGCCTTCAGAATGGGAGAAGATAATAGCAAATGAAGCAACTGACAAACAACTAATCTCGAGAATATACAAGCAACTCCTACAGCTCAAGTCCAGAAAAATAAATGACCCAATCAAAAAATGGGCCAAAGAACTAAATAGACATTTCTCCAAAGAAGACATCCAGATGGCTAACAAACACATGAAAAGATGCTCAACATCACTCATTATCAGAGAAATGCAAATCAAAACCACTATGAGGTACCATTTCACACCAGTCAGAATGGCTGCGATCCAAAAGTCTACAAGTAATAAATGCTGGAGAGGGTGTGGAGAAAAGGGAACCCTCTTACACTGTTGGTGGGAATGCAAACTAGTACAGCCACTATGGAGAACAGTGTGGAGATTCCTTAAAAAACTGGAAATAGAACTGCCTTATGATCCAGCAATCCCACTGCTGGGCATACACACTGAGGAAACCAGAAGGGAAAGAGACACATGTACCCCTCTGTTCATCGCAGCACTGTTTATAATAGCCAGGACATGGAAGCAACCTAGATGTCCATCAGCAGATGAATGGATAAGCAAGCAGTGGTACATATACACAATGGAGTATTACTCAGCCATTAAAAAGAATACATTTGAATCAGTTCTAATGAGGTGGATGAAACTGGAGCCTATTATACAGAGTGAAGTAAGCCAGAAAGAAAAACACGAATACAGTATATTAACGCATATATATGGAATTTAGAAAGATGGTAACAATAAACCTGTGTACGAGACAGCAAAAGAGACACTGATGTATAGAACAGTCTTATGGACTCTGTGAGAGAGGGAGAGGGTGGGAAGATTTGGGAGAATGGCATTGAAATATGTAAAATATCATGTATGAAACGAGTTGCCAGTCCAGGTTCGATGCACGATACTGGATGCTTGGGGCTGGTGCACTGGGACGACCCAGAGGGATGGAATGGGGAGGGAGGAGGGAGGAGGGTTCAGGATGGGGAACACATGTATACCTGTCGTGGATTCATTTTGATATTTGGCAAAACTAATACAATTATGTAAAGTTTAAAAATAAAATTAAATTAAATTAAAAAAATTAAAAACAAAACAAAACAAAAAATGTACTATATAAAACAGTAAACTGCAATTAGCACATTAAAAAAAAAAAAAAAAGAAGGTTAGCCATTCTCTTTACAGAAGAGCCCTCTCATTTTCTTGTCCAGGTATATACACACCAAAGTTTTTCAATGCTTGGGGTACAAAATGCTAGAGGATACAGGAATAGCATCTGGCACAAGGATTCCATAACACATCTTTAATTATCTGCCTATTTCAGCCCCTCTTCTCACATCTACACTCAGTGCCTGCCTCTGGGGTTCCACCTGAGAGTCACCTGGCAATACCTCTAAAAGCTTCATAGGATCATATAAATAGTCTTTTTTTGGGGGGAACCATGTTGAATCCACTTCCCGGCTCATTTTCACTTTCCAACTTCTACAGACTTGCTGCAGTCTCTCCAATTATAATGCTTCATTGCCATGGGTTTATTTCCATTTGGAGGTTGTTTCTGTTCTCTTAGTGCTCTCTCCCTAAACAACATTCTGAACAGATTTATCCATGCACCTATACAACCATCAGAATCATCCTGTTCATCCTGTGTCTGCTTAACCTCTATCTTCCTAGAACAACATGCTTTTTTCTTTCAGTCTCTGTTCATCCTTTAAGTATCACCTTTTTGGGGAATCTTCTCTGATCTCTGTCTTGTGTCCTTTCAACAAGTCCCTACAGCACCTCATTTTCCATCACAGAGTCTATTGCAGTAGGTTTGACTAATCTCTTTTCCTTGAAGCCAGGAGGTCCTTGATAATAGAGACTGAAATGTTTCCAAATCGCATATTATTGAGCTTAATTCCTTATCTAAAATGTTTTTTTTAATTAATGTAAAAAGTGACCCAGGAAAATGTTTTTAGTATTTATTTCCTAGAGAAGATACTCTATAATGAATTGCAGCCTCAAAAACCATTAGTATGGAACCTGTTGGTCAAGAAAGTCTGGGAGATACTGTTATATATTCTTTGCATAAATATACAATTCAAGTCTTAGCTTATTAAAGGTTCTAAACAAAGTAAAGGAAAAAGCTACATTTTATTAACTTGGTATTTTCTAAAGTTTTTAACTATGTAATTTTATTATTAAACAAAGGCTAACATCCCACAGTTATAGCGCATGAGAAAAAATAGAGGACGGTAATAAACCTAGGATAAAAATGTGATAATTTTGGATAGGCAGACAGCTTATAATCAAAGAGGACTTTTGGATGAGCAGTGGCCTTTGATTCTTGTGCAAGGGCTAAAGGTAAACACTGGAGAAATTCTTTATACCTCTCCTTGGGAGAAAAGTTTAGGGCTTCATTAAGAGTCAAATGTGTACTTGTTATGCCACAGTGCCTGGCAGAGAGTTCATCCTTTGTGGCCCAAGGTCAAAACAAAAATGTTGTTAGGCAGAACTTCAGTCTTAACGAAAAGAAAAATAATTCATTCAAATACAGCTTAAATTAGTCTAAACATAAAATGATTTTCTTAAAAAAATAATAGTCACTTTTAACCTTTTCTAAGGGTAAATTCTTCCCTGGTGGCTCAGCAGTAATCTGCCTGCAATGCAGGAGATACAGGAGACCCAGATTCTATCTCTGGGTTGGGAAGATCCTCTGGAGGGAGGAATGGCAACCCACTCCAGCATTCTTGAGTGGAGAATTACACAGACAGAGGAGCCTGGTGGGCTAGAGTTACACAGGGTAGCCAACAATCCTTAAAAATCTAGGAATAAAACCACAGAGTTGGGAGGGAGGCTCAGGAAAGAGGGGGCCTGGGTACACCTATACTTAATTCATGTAGATGTATGACAGAAATCAAACCAATATTGTAAAGCAATCATCAATTAAAAATAAATATAATTATATATAAAAAGAAGAGTTGGAGATGACTAAAGTGACTTAGCACACAAGCCCAAGGGTAAATGCATAGATAAGTTATATCAAATCAGCCACTGGAATGGTGTTCTGGCACCATTCCAATCAGTTGAGGCTGCTGGATGGATATGAACTATGTATTTGAGACATTTTAGGGCATTTGTCTCTATGCTTACACCATTGTGCCTTATTTTCATTGGGTAGCACAGAGTCGGACACAACTGAAGCAACTTAGCAGCAGCAGCAGCAGTCCAGAAAAGAGACATATTCAACCAGAGAGGTAAACACAGAATATATTATGGGTATTTTTAACAAATTATATTGATTTATAATTTTGTAAGTAAGAATTTTGAAACACTATCACATGATTAGAGACTTTTTCAAATACTGAACCACAACCTAGGTTTAGGCTGAATTTTATTTGAATGTGATGTTTTGTCTCTCATTTTTGGTTTAAAAATTTAGAATATCACTTTATGTGAATGAGAAAATAAGTAAATCTACATCTTTAGTGCAATGAACACAAGTCTAGGAGAAAAGAAATTGGTTCCAGCCTAGGTTTACCATCAATTACTTATATGACTCTGCCTGCACTCTCTCATTTCTGAGTCTTTGTTCTGTCCAGATGTAATTTTGGAGTAGGGTGAATAAAACAGTAATAATACATTAAGTTAAATGCTTATGAGGCCGAAAAGACAAATATTGTAAATTCTACTTATATGAAGTATATAGAGTAGTCAGATTCATAGAGACAGAGAGTAGAGTGATGATTGCCAAGGGCTGATGGGATGGGGCAATGGAGAATTACTCCTTAATATTTATGGATCTTCTGTTTAAGTTAAAAAAAAAAGTTCTGGCAATGGATGCTGGTGATGGTTGCACAGTAATGTGAGTATAGTTAATGCCACTGAACTATATACTTAAAAATGCTTAAAATGCTAAAATCTGTGCTATATATATTTTATCCCAATTAAAAAAAAAAACATTTAAATGCTTTCAATTCCTAGGGGAGCCAATGAGATAACATAAATGAAAAAAACTGCTTTGAGCATAATGTAGTAAGAACTGGTGCATGTCATATTGGAGAATAAATGCTCTGCTGCTGCTGCTGCTGCTAGGTCGCTTCAGTCGTGTCCGACTCTGTGCAACCCCATAAACGGCAGCCCACCAGGCTCCCCCATCTCTGGGATTCTCCAGGCAAGAACACTGGAGTGGGTTGCCATTTCCTTCTCCAATGCATGAAAGCGAAAAGTGAAGTCACTCAGTTGTGTCCGACTCTTAGCGACCCCATGGACTGCCTCCTACCAGGCTCCTCCATCCATGGGATTTTCAAGGCAAGAATACTGGAGTGGGGTGCCATTGCCTTCTCCAATAAATAAATGCTCTAATCAGTGTTAATTCAACAAATGTTTACTAAATGAACTGTACCTAAATGCAAGGAGAATAATGCTGGAACATTGAAGAATCTTTTCCCACTAATATAATATATCACATCTATATTTCTGGCACAACATAACAAGCCACTTTCTGACAGCACAATGACCAAGACCACCCCAGAAATGCACTATATAACCCTAAGCTGTGTTTGTTAAGAAGAGAAACAGAACAAAAAAATTTATGAGCTTCACTTTAGCTTCTATCAGTATATTTCAAGCAACAGAACACTTGTTCATTTTGCAGGTGGTGATTTAAAGCCTGTACTATAGATTTAAAAAAAAATCATTCCTAACAATTTTAAGCCCCTAAGACCCATTAATTAACTCTGTATTATGAAACATTTTTAAACCAATCATTACCTCTTCTATGTAAGCTGAAACGAATGCTAGCAAGCACTTTCACTTTAATAAATTAAGAGTTGTTTCAAAAGTTAAGATAACTGTATGCTCAAACTGTATTATGTACATTGTCAGGTGATTTGAGTTATAAGAAATTCTTTACTGTGCATTTAAAAAAATCACCTTTCTGTGGGGAACCCATCAATTTCTTCCTGTCATCCTCCTCTCCTTCCCTCCAAGCCACCCACTAATCTAAGCATTCTTGAACCCAAACCTTCTAAGAAGTGTTTCTTCATGCATCTGTACTACATTGGGTAACTAAATGAAACACAGCTGGGAAGTACGGAGTGGACATTGAAATGACTCCTTAGGCAGCTGTACAGAATAGACAGAAGAAAGCGGCAGGAAAAGCTACCATGAAGATGCCTACGGTCATACATACCATTTCTTGTGGATGACTAGAAGCAATAGAAAATAAAGCCCTGGGGAAGAATATGGAGCTTTAAGATTCCAATGCTAGACAGGAATAGAAATAAAACTTACTAAAAATACAGATTTGCAGATAAAATTCATACCAGAAAATATTCAATCCAAGACCATGATTAGTATTAACAAAGCTGAGGGTATGAATGATTAAAACAAAACAAAAACTGGCAATATTTTAGAGAAGTCAGTAATTAACAGGGAACTTAGGGCCCCAAATTATCTGTATTTTACTTTGCTTCTTAATCCTAAACTCGATAAGGAAATTAATACAGCATGCAGGTCATGGAATTTGGAGCAGGAAACCTTAAGTTAAAGCTCAGCTTAGCCATTTTCTATCTGGATAAATGAGTCTGTTCACTAATCTAAAAATAAATGGAGATAAATAAATGGAGATAATACAGACTGCAAAAAGCTATATCTGTAAGGATTCAGTTATATTAATTGATTTTTTAAAAATAGCATTACTTGAAACCAGACTAACTTAGGTACTTCCTCTATTGTTTATTAGCTGCCTGACATATGAAAAATATTTAATGTCTCTAAACCTCAATGTATTCTAAGAAATGGGTAAGAAAACATACAAATCATAGGATTGTAATTATTACATGAAAGTGAAAGTGTAGTCACTCAGTCATGTCCGACCCTTTGCGACCCCATGGACTGTAGCCAACCAGGCTCCTCTGACCATGGAATTCTCCAGGCAAGAATAAAGGAGTGGGTTGTCATTCCTTTCTCCAGGGGATCTTCCCAACCCAGGAATCGAACCTGGGTCTCCTGCGTTGCAGGCAGATTTGTTACTGTCTCAGCCACCAGGGAAGCCCAATTATTACATAGGATAATATATGTAGTATGTTAGCACAATGACACCTTATTATACACTACAAAACTTAATTATCACTAGTAAAAGAAAGTACTTAGAGAATAGTTCATGTTCTAAAAATCTTTGTTGAACCTAAATATGATAAATAGAAGATAATTTATCTTAAGCACAATTATGCATGCTTTTATCTTTGCCAACTATGACCTACATATATTTGGAATTTTTATTGATAACTAGGATGAACAGCAATATCAGCCAATGCTATACACACATATACATGTACATATATGATCTGAACTAAGGCAGTATTTTGAAAAGCTCATTATAGCTAAATATCATACCTAAGGAAGAAAGTAAAGGTATTATGCTACTGATTTAAGAGACAATTAGCTAAGATATGCTAAGAGGAAAAGTGTTCTAGAGTTGCCAGTAAACATTGGAAGGCAAGACTATGAGAATCCAGAAAATGAAAATAACAATAATCCGAGAAACACAGCCCTAACTATCACCAAATGGCCTGTTCTGCCTCTTAGCTGTACCACTTCCAGCAACCTCTTTATGCAGGCTGACATGTCACTTAGCAAACTACTATCCAATTACTTCCTAACACCAAGTCATCTCTGCACTCAAAACGCTTCCAAGATGTGTCCATTACCCATGCATTTAAGTAAAATGCAGTCTAGGTTAAAATCTCTCTAAGATGAGAGGTCAATTCACTTAAGTACTCATTCTACCCTACATATAGAGCACGAAGCTCCAAGGACATGGAACCATGTACTGTGCCCAAGCACTTCCTGAGTGTTCTCATTTTCCTACTCTTCTGCATTTAGTTCTACCTGAAAGTCGTCTTTTCTGTCTTTACTTGTTTGAATATCCAGTTACATACCTTTATATACAACTTGTTTCAGCCAACAAAATATTTCCATCTGTTCTCTCATTCCCAAATACTGAGTGTCAATTGAGTCCCAGTTATGCAACAGGCATAATAAGAAATTTTGTAGGTGAAGAGTTAAAAAAAAATTTGCCGAATTTAATTAAAACTTCAGCTATAAAGATAAAATGCTTTAGTTATAGAGTGATATAAAAGCAACTGTAGTTTCACATCATTGAACTTTGCTGTTTGCTATTGGAATACATTCTTAAATAAGTGTGATTATGTTATACATCATTTTAATGTGCATTTCTTGCTTTATGTTTTTTTTTGCTAACGACATTACTTGCTGTTTATTTTAAATTTAGTTTAGATTAGGGAAATGATGTTAGATAAAAAGCAAATTCGAGTGATTTTCTTATTTAAGTTCAAAATGGGTCATAAACAGCAGAGACAACTCACAACATCACCAAAACATTTGGCCCAGGAACTGCTAATGAACATAGAGTGCAGGAGTTGTTCAACAAGTTTTGCAAAGGAGACTAGAGCCTTGAAGATGAGTGTGGTGGCTGGCCATTATAAGTTGACAGTGGCCAATTGATAGAATCATCAAAGCTGAACCTCTTACAAGAGAAGTTGCTGAAGAACTCAAGGTCAACAATTCTATGGTCATTCAGCATTTGAGGCAAACTGGAAAATTGAAAAAGCTTGACAAATGGTTGCCTCATGAGCTGACCGCAAATCAAAAACAATCATCATTTTGAAGTGTCGTCTTCTTTTTTTCTACACAACAAAACAAGCCATTTCGCAATCTGAATGTGTCATGAGACAAAAAGATTTTATATGACAACCAGCAATAACCACCTCAGTGGGTGGACCAAAAAGAAGCTCCAAAGCACTTGCCAAGGCCAAACTTGCACCAAAAAAGTGGTTATGGTCACTGTTTGGTGGTCTGCTGCCCATCTATCCACTACAGCTTTCTGAATCCAGGAGAAACCATTACATCTGAGAAGTATACTGAGAAAATTAATGAGATGGACCAAAAACCGCAAAGCCTGCAGCCAACACTGGTCAACAGAATGAGCCCAATTTTCCACGACAATGCTGGACCGCACATCATACAACCAATGCTTCAAAAGTTGAACAAATGGGACTACGAAGCTTTGCCTCATGAGTCATATTCACCTGACATCTCACCAAACAACTACCACTTCTTCAAGCATCTTGACAACTTTTTGCAGGGAAAACACTTCCACAATTGCTGGAGGCAGAATATGCCTTCCAAGAGCTCACTGAAATCCGAAGGATGGATTTTTATGCTGCAGGAATAAACAAACTTTTTTCTCATTGACAAAAATATGTTGATTATATTGGTTGCTATTTGACTAATAGAGATGTGTTTGAGACTAGTTATAATTGTTAGGTAGTTAGAATAGGAAAAAGGAGTCCAGAATGGCGGCGACTAAAAGACAAGGAAGGGAAAAGCCTGCGAAAATAGAAGGTCAAAGGAAGGTCCGAGGACCAGAGTCAGGGCCTCAGGTAGAACAAACAGCACTCCTGGCTAGCCCAATTTACATAGGGCAGGCCCAAGGGGAGGAAAAAACATATACAAAGAGGAGCCAAAGGGCCAGGGGTCTCCTCCCACGCTCGGGCTCTCACTCTCTCTTCTCTTTGCATCTTTTGGGTTGGCGTGCCCTCATGGCTCAAGGATGTACCTTCCTTTATTTTCTAAATAAAACTGAGCTGTAACACAGAGCTGTAACACTGTGTGAGAACTGTGACACGCCGAGGCCTTTAACTTCTGTCGCTTCAAATTTTTGTTGTGATGAGACAGACTGAGGAAATTACACCCCGCAATGGCACCCCACTCCAGTACTCTTGCCTGGAAAATCCCATAGATGGAGGAGCCTGGTAGGCTGCAGTCCATGGGGTCGCTAAGAGTCGGACACGACTGAGCGACTTCACTTTCTCTTTTCACTTTCATGCATTGGAGAAGGAAATGACCACCCACTCCAGTGTTCTTGCCTGGAGAATCCCAGGGATGGGGGAGCCTGGTGGGCTGCTGTCTCTGGGGTCCAACAGAGTCAGACATGACTGAAGTGACTTAGCAGCAGCAGCAGCAACATAATGATACAAAATTCAGGATCCAAAAAGGCAATTACATTTCAACACTTAATATTATGAATTGTAGAAAGCAATATATGTATTTTGCCCATTGGGGGAGCACATGAGCTTGCATTAAGTGTACCGAAAACCCCTTTTTGAAAGTGTCTAAAAATAAAAGATTGTTCCATCCTAAAAAAAAAAAAAGAACTTTCTAAAGGACTTATGACTTGTCTCAAGCAATAATTTGTCTGCTTTGAAAAAAAATTTAAACAAAGTTTCATTTCAGTTATGTCGCTAGTCATGTCTGACATTTTGCAACCCCATGGACAGCAGCACACCAGGCTTCCCTGTCCATCACCAACTCCATGAGCTTGCTCAAACTCATGTCCATCGAGTCACTGATGACATCCAACCATCTCAATCTCTGTTGTCCCTTTCTCCTTCTGCCTTCAATCTTACCCAGCAACAGGGTCTTTTCAAATGACTCAGTTCTTCACATCAGGTGGCCAAAATATTGGAGTTTCAGATTTCATATCAGTCCTTCCAATGAATATTCAGGACTGATTTCCTGTAGGATTGACCACTTTGATCTCATTGCAGTCCAAGGGACTCTCAAGAGTCTTCTCCAACACCACAGTTCAAAAGCATCAATTCTTCCATGCTCAGATTTCTTTATAGTCCAATTGTCACATCCATACATGACTAATGGATAAACCATAGCTTTGATTAGATGGACCTTTGTTGGCAAAGTAATGTCTCTGCTTTTTAATAAGCTGTGTAGGTTGGTCATAGCTTTTCTTCCAAGGAGCAAGCGTCTTTTAATTCCATGGCTGCAGTCACCATCTGCAGTGATTTTGAAACCCAAAAATATAAACTCTTTCACTGTTTCCATTCTTTCCCCATATATTTGCCATGAAGTGATGGGTCTGGATGCCATGATCTTAGTTTTCTGAATGTTGAGCTTTAAGCCAACTGTTTCACTCTCCTCTTTCACTTTCATCAAGGGGCTCTTTAGTTCTTCTTCACTTTCTGCCATAAGGGTGGTGTCACCTGCATATTTGAGGTTATTGATATTTCTCCCAGCAATCTTGGTTCAAGTTTGTGCTTCATACAGCCCAATATTTTTCATGATGTTCTCTGCATATAACTTAAATAAGCAGGGTGATAATACACAGCCTTGATATACTCCTTTCCCAATTTGTAACCAGTCTGTTGTTCCATGTCCAGTTCTAACTGTCACTTCCTGACCTGCATACAGATTTCTCAGGAGGCAAGTGAGGTTCTCTGGTATTCCCATCTCTTTAGCAATTTTCTACCATTTGTTGTGATTCATTAAGTCAAAGGCTTTGGCATAGTCAATAAAGCAGAAGTAGATGTTTTTCTGGAACTCTCTTGCTTTTTCTATGATCCAGTGGATGTTGGCAATTTGATCTCTGTTGACTGTGCCTTTTCTAAATAGCTTGAACATCTGGAAGTTCATGGTTCATGTACTGTTGAAGCCTGGCTTGGAAAATTTTGAGCATCACTTTGCTAGTGTGTGAGATGAGTGCAATTTTGCAGTAGTTTGAACATACTGTGGCATTGCACTTCTTTCTGATTGGAATGAAAACTGACCTTTTCCAGTCCTGTGGCCACTGCTGAGTTTTCCAAATTTGTTGGCATGTTTAGTGCAGCACCTTCACAGCATCATCTTTTAGGATTTGAATTAGCTCAACTGGAATTCCAGCACCTCCACTAGCTTTGTTCATAGTGATGCTTCCTAAGGCCCACTTGACTTCGCATTCCAGGATGTCTGGCTCTAGTCTACTGATCACACCATCTTGGTTATCTACATCATGAAGATCTTTTTTGTATATTTCTTCTGTGTATTCTTGCCACCTCTTCTTCATAGCTTCTGCTTCTGTTAGGTCCATACCTTTTCTGTCCTTTATTGTGCCCATCTTTGCATGAAATCTTCCCTTGGTATCTTGAATTTTCTTGAAGAGAGCTCTAGTCTTTCCCATTCTATTATTTTCTTCCATTTCTTTGTGTTGATCAATGAGGAAGGCTTTCTTATCTCTCCTTGCTATTCTTTGGAACTCTGCATTCAGATGGGTAAATCTTTTCTTCTCCTTTGCCTTTCACTTGTCTTCTTTTCTCAGCTATTTGTAAGGCCTCCTCAGATAACTATTTTGCCTTTTTGAATTTCTTTTTTGGGGGGATGTCTTGATCACTGCCTCTTATACAATGTCATGAATATCTGTCCATAATTCTTCAGGCACTCTGTCTATCAGATCTAATTCCTTGAATCTATTTGTCACTTCACTGTATAATTGTAAGGGATTTGATTTAGGTCATACCTGAATGGTCTAGTGGTTTCCCTACTTCAATTTAAGTCTGAATTTGGCAATAAAGAGTTCATGATATGAGTCACTCAACTCCCAGTCTTGTTTTTGTTGATGTATAAGGCTTCTCCATCTTTGGCGACAAAGAATATATTCAATCTGATTTTGGTATTGGCCATCTGGTAATGTCACATGTAGAGTCTTCTCTTGTGTTGTTGGAAGAGGGTGTTTGCTATGACCAGTACATTCTCTTGGCAAAACTCTGTTAGCCTTTGCCCTGCTTTATTTTGTACTTCAAGGCCAAATTTGTCTGTTAATCCAGGTATCTCTTGACTTCCTACTTTTGCATTCCAGTCCCCTATGATGAAAAGGACATCTTTTTTGGGTATTAGTTCTAGAAGGTCTTGTAGGCCTTCATAGAACTGTTCAACTTCAATTTCTTCAGCATTACTGGTAGAGGCATAGATTTGGATTACCATGATATTGATTCTTTTCCAAGGTTTGCCTTGGAAATGAACAGAAATCATTCTGTCATTTTTGAGATTGCATCCAAGTACTGCATTTTGCAGTCTTTTGTTGACTAAATGGGCTACTCCATTTCTTCTAAGGAATTCTTGCCCACAGTAGTAGATATAATGGTAATCTGAATTAAATTCACCCATTCCAGTCCATTTTAGTTCACTGATGCCTAAAATGTGATGTTCATTCTTTTTTTTTTTTTTTTTTTTAAACTTTACATAACTGTGATGTTCATTCTTGCTGTCTCCTGTTTGACCACTTCCAATTTACCTTGATTCAAGGACCTAACATTCCAGGTTCCCATGCAATACTGTTCTTTATAGTATCATATTTTACTTCCATCACCAGTCATATCCACAACTGGGCTTTGTGTTTGCTTTGGGTATGTCTCGTCATTCTTTCTGGAGTTATTTCTCCACTCTTCTCCAGTAGCATATTGAGCACCTATCAACCTAAAGAGTTCATCTTTCAGTGTCATATCTTTTTGCCTTTTCATACTGTTGAAAATTCATCAAACTGATCACATTGACCATGGCCTTATCTAACTCAATCAAACTATGAGCCATGCCGTGTACAGCCACCCAAGACGGATGGGTCATATGGAAAGCTCTGACAACATGGTCTGCTGGAGAAGGAAATGGTAAACCACTTCAGTATTCTTGCCTTGAGAACCCCATGAACAGTATGAACAGTATGAAAAGAAGTTTAGAAGGTGGCAATAAAATACATACATTATTATTACTCTGACTTTCATTTTATGAAACAAGAGGAAATTATTCATCATTCAAAATACACCAAAAAAGAAAAATACAAAAACCAATCTGACACAAAGAGTGCTATATAGAGAGAATGTACTCATGATAAAGGCAGTAAGACTTAGTTAAAACAATCTTTTTGACTTCATGCAATTTTTTCCACACATTTTTTAATAAATCAAGCATATGAAATAATCTTGATTTTTGACATCATGTTTAATCATTGTTTCTTTGCCATGAAAGTAATTTCTTCCATTTGTCTAGTTAAATTTTTTCAGATCTAACTAGGAACTCCTATAATATAAATAAAACACAGGGACTTAATTTACCTAAATCTGCCTCCCTGGCAGTAATCTATCATTTACTTAAAAGAGGATTCAGAAATTTTTATATGCAACAAAACCCACAAAACTTGTGTAATGAATATAATGAATAAAGAGCATCTACAAATATGGAGAAACAGGGAACAATTTTTGTACTTTTCTTAGATTGACATTTGAACCCATCGCTTGAAACTTAGAGATACTTCATCTAAAAAGGTGCCTTGAGGATGAATGAAAACACATATTGGGCATGAAACAAATATACCTAAAAATTGGTTTATGCAATGTTTTCAAATCATTTGTACAGTCTTTAAATATAGTCAAGATTCAAGCAAGAAACAATCCAGAAATAAGTGGAGATTGTCTTTAAATCCTCGAGTTAGATTGATTGTTCTTCATAACTCATTTATCTTAGCACTAGAGAACACTGTCACCATAAGTAGAAACAAAATATGCTAATGGTTACGTGTTCTACAGTCTTTTGAAAGATAATCTATTTTGACATGACATGCAAATTTTTAACATCCTGGCCTACATCTTTTTTCCCTCCTGGCTATAAAATAACCAAAAGTTTCAAGGACCATCTGGTAAAACAAAGGCCTGTAGATTTTTAAAATATTCAAATGTTGAGCACTGACATTTTGATAACACTATTATATGGTAAGTTAATGGAAAAATCAATGTTATAATATTAGTATTTTTTTAAACAAAGAATTGCTTTATTAATACAAACCATTAATACATACCCAAACTATAAAGTGCTAATAAGTTTTAATTTTATTAAAATAATTAGTAATTTTATTAGTAACATTAATTTCAATATTAATTTTAATTTGATATTTTAAATTTAATTTATTGATTTTATTAATTAATTTTAATTTAATATTAATTTTAATATTACTATTAAAATTAATTTTATTATTATGCTTTCTACATTACTATTTTTTAAATGAATTTTCCATTTTTATGACCTAAGAAAATGGAAAAATTTAAAAAATTGTTTTATGAAAAATACATATTTTTACTTAGGAGACAATGAAGTTTTACTAAAATAAAGATACATTTAACTTAAAAGTTTGATGTGGGCTTATTTAAATAAAGTAACAAATAAACAAATGAGACCTAATTAAATCTAAAAGCTTTGCCCAGCAAAGTATAAAAATAAACAAATAAACAAAAAGACAACCTACAGAATGGGAGAAAATAATAAAATGATGTGAGAAAGGCTTAATCTCCAAAATATACAAACAGCTCATACAACTCAACAACAAAAAAACAAACGACTCTACTAAAATATGAACAGAAAACCTTAATAGACATTTCTCCAAAGAAGACATACAGATGGCTAGTAGGCAAATGAAAAGATGCTCAACATCTCTGATTAATAAAGAAATGCAAATGAAAACTACAGTGAGGTACCACTTCACACTGTTCAGGATGGCCGTCATTAAAAGTCTACAAATAACAAATGCTGGAGATGTTGTAGAGAAAACAGATCCATCTTACACTGTTGGTGGGAATATAAGTTGGTACAGCAACTATGGAGAATACTGTGGATGTTCCTCAAAAAGATAAAACTAGAGTTACCATATGATCCAGTAATCCCACTCCTAGGCATATACTTGGACAAAACTAAAATTTAAAAAGTGATATTTGCATACTATTCGTAATAACCACAACATGGAAACAACCAAAATGTCTATCAACAGATGGTAGGTAAAGAATATGCGGTCCATATATACAATGGAATACTGCTCAGCCATCAAAAAGCAAAATAATGACATTTGCAGCAACATGATGCTACTAGATATTATCATATTAAGTGAAGTAAGTCAGAAAGAGAAAGATAAATACTATATCACTTATATGCAGAAGCTAAAACATGGAACAAATGAATGTACCTACAAAACAAAAAGAGACACACTGAATAGACTGAGTTCAAAGGGGGAGAGAGGACTAGAAGTTTGGGACTAGCAGATTAAACTATTATACATAGCATGGATAAGCAACAGGGTCCTATTGTGTAACACCTGGAACTATTTTCATTTCCTGTAATAAACCAGGAAATAATGGAAAAAAGTATTTTAAAAAGAATGCTTACATGTATATAAGTGAGTCACTTTGCTGTACAGCAAAGACTGGCATAACATTCTAAATAAACTATACTTCAACAAAAATAATGGAAAATTCTATAGAAGAGAAAAAAATAGATGTTTAAATAATATTTCAGTGTGTACAAGTAACTTCATTTGCTTGACTCATTAATGAGTAGAAACTACAAATATCTTCGTGACATCAAATTAGCAAGCTTGAGAGAAAATTAAAGGCCTTGATTTAGTTTTCTACATTTTTTTTTGTCTACAGAGGATCAAATTTGTCATCTTTTTCCCCCCATGGAGTTTTTCAATGTTATGAAAGTTAGGATCTATTTGCCTATATTGGCTACTATAGGGAACTGAAACCATACACATTTAAGACAATTGATAGTTGGCAAAATATTCATAGCATTTTGGGATCACTAAGTTTTAAAAATTTCAGGTTCCTAAGAGCAAGAGACAAGACAGGAGAAAACATATAGGAAGTATTTCTTATTTCCTAGTCCCAAGAGACACAGTAATATAGGAAATGGCCCATTTGACTAATGGTCACTGTGCATCAGTTCAGTTGAGTTGAGTTGAGTTCAGTTCAGTTCAGTTGCTCAGTCCTGTCCGACTCTTTGCGACCCCATGAATCGCAGCACGCCAGGCCTCCCTGGCCATCACCAACTCCCGGAGTTCACTCAAACTCACGTCCATCGAGTCAGTGATGCCATCCAGCCATCTCATCCTCTGTCATCCCCTTCTCCTCTTGCCCCCAATCCCTCCCAGCATCAGAGTCTTTTCCAATGAGTCAACTCTTCGCATGAGGTGGCCAAAGTACTGGAGTTTCAGCTTTAGCATCATTCCTTCCAAGGAAATCCCAGGGCTGATCTCCTTCAGAATGGACTGGTTGCATCTCCTTGCAGTCCAAGGGACTCTCAAGAGTCTTCTCCAACACCACAGTTCAAAAGCATCAATTCTTCGGCACTCAGCCTTCTTCACAGTCCAACTTTCACATCCATACATGACCACTGGAAACCATAGCCTTGACTAGACGACCTTTGTTGGCAAAGTAATGTCTCTGCTTTTGAATATGCTATCTAGGTTGGTCATAACTTTCCTTCCAAGGAGTAAGCGTCTTTTAATTTCATGGCCAGTCACCATCTGCAGTGATTTTGGAGCCCCAAAAAATAAAGTCTGACAGTGTTTCCACTGTTTCCCTATCTACTTCCCATGAAGTGATGGGACCAAATGCCATGATCTTCATTTTCTGAATGTTGAGCTTTAAGCCCACTTTTTCACTCTCCTCTTTCACTTTCATCAAGAGGCTTTTTAGTTCCTCTTCACTTTCTGCCATAAGGGTGGTGTCATCTGCATATCTGAGGTTATTGATATTTCTCCCGGCAATCTGGATTCCAGCTTGTGTTTCTTCCAGTCCAGCTTTTCTCATGATGTACTCTGCATAGAAGTTAAATAAGCAGGGTGACAATATATACAGCCTTGACGTACTCCTTTTCCTATTTGGAACCAGTATGTTGTTCCATGTCCAGTTCTAACTGTTGCTTCCTGACCTGCATACAGATTTCTCAAGGAGCAGGTGGTCTGGTATTCCCATCTCTTTCAGAATTTTCCACAGTTTATCGTGATCCATACAGTCAAAGGCTTTGGCATAGTCAATAAAGCAGAAATAGATGTTTTTCTGGAACTCTCTGGCTTTTTCTATGATGCAGTGGATGTTGGCAATTTGATCTCTGGTTCCTCTGCCTTTTCTAAAACCAGCTTGAACATCTGGAAGTTCACAGTTCACGTATTGCTGAAGCCTGGCTTGGACAATTTTGAGCATTACTTTACTAGCGTGTGAGATGACTGCAATTGTGTGGTAGTTTGAGCATTCTTGGGCATTGCCTTTCTTTGGGATTGGAATGAAAACTGACCTTTTCCAGTCCTGTGGCCACTGCTGAGTTTTCCAAATTTGCTGTCATATTGAGTGCAGCACTTTCACAGCATCATCTTTCAGCATTTGAAATAGCTCAACTGGAATTCTATCACCTCCACTAGCTTTGTTCTTAGTGATGCTTTCTAAGGCCCACTTGACTTCACATTCCAGGATGTCTGGCTCTAGGTCAGTGATCATACCATCGTGATTATCTGGGTCGTGAAGATCTTTTTTGTACAGTTCTTCTGTGTATTCTTGCCACCTCTTCTTAATATCTTCTGCTTCTCTTAGGTCCATACCATTTCTGTCCTTTATCAAGCCCATCTTTGCATGAAATGTTCCCTTGGTATCTCTAATTTTCTTAAAGTGATCTCTGTCTTTCCCATTCTGTTGTTTTCCTCTATGTATTTCCATTGATCACTGAGGAAGGCTTTCTTATCTCTTCTTGCTTTTCTTTGGAACTCTACTAACCTAATAATGAGCTCCAGTATTTTGGTCATCTGATGTGAACAGCTGTTTCTTCAGAAAAATATTCCTGATGCTGGGAAAGATTGAGGGCAGAAGGAGAAGAGGGTGTCAGAGGGTGAGAGGGCTGGATGGCATCACCAATTCAGTGAACATGAACTTGAGCAAACTTAGGAAGAGGTAAGGGACAGGGAGGCCTGGTGTGCTGCAAACCATGGGATTGCAGAGTCAGATATGACTGGGCGACTGAACAACAATAACAGCATTGCCTAAAGAGAAAGGCCACTGTAGTAATTCAGTCAGATTCAATTAGTCTCTTTTATACTCTTCCTCAGAGAAGGCAATGGCGACCCACTCCAGTACTCTTGCCTGGAAAATCCCATGGACGGAGGACCCTGGTAGGCTGCAGTCCATGGGGTCGCTGAGGGTCGGACATGACTGATCGACTTCACTTTCACTTTTCACTTTCATGCATTGGAGAAGGAAATGGCAACCCACTCCTGTGTTCTTGCCTGGAGAATCCCAGGGATGGGGAAGCCTGGTGGGCTGCCGTCTATGGGGTCGCACAGAGTCGGACACGACTGAAGTGACTTAGCAGTAGCATACTCTTCCTAAGGGCAATTTGAGCTTCGCCGCACCTCCCTGCCACCCCTCCTCCACCCCTGGTGGCTCAGATGATAAAGCGTTTGCCTGCTATGTGGCAGACCTGGGTTCAATCCCTGGATTGGGAAGATCTCCTGGAGAAGGAAACAGCAACCCACTCCAGTACTCTTGCCTGGAGAAATCCCACAGACGGAGGAGCCTGGTAGGCTACAGTTCATGGGGTCACAAAGAGTCACGACTGAGCAACTTCACTTTCACTTCACTTCAAGGGCAATTTACTTATATCTCCTCTATGCCTACACCTTAAAACTTCCTATTCCAGGTTTTGCAAAACCATTTCTCACTTGTATAGTTAACTTTGAAGAATTAGAAAGTAACAGAAATTAACCTGGAAGGGTTTTCTATCCCGTTCAGTAACAGAAATAACTAGGAGGAAAGGTAGGAATCAATGGCCTGACAATTTCAAAACAGACACAAAGTTTTTTTTTTTTTTCCCTGCCCCAAAGACACCTAGAGATGCCCATAGCCAAAAGGCAGCCCATCATAGGGCATTTTCTAGACACAGGTTCCTCTGGATACTCTGTAGAAAAAGGAGTACTATGGCTGAACACCTCTGGAAAATAGTGTCTACAATATATCCCATTCTACTCAAGTTATGGGCTTCCCAGGTTACACAGTAGTAAGGAATCTGCCTGCTAATGCAGGAGACTCAGGGGGCATGGGTTCTATTCCTGGGTCAGGAAATGGCAACTTGCTCCAGTATTCTTGCCCAGAAAACCCCATGGACAGAGGAGCCTGGTGGGCTGTACAGTCCATGGGGTCTCAAACAGCTGGACACAACTGGACACACACACATACACTAAAGTTATATAATATATATAGGAGTGAAAATCTTGCTATAAAAACAGCAACATTTAGAATCCTTATCTAATTAACTCAATATTTCCAGAGCCGATTTGACTGTGAGGATTGCTGTGAGCTAAATGTTTGTGTCCCTACTGCAAAATTCACATGCTGACAGTCTAACCCCAATGTGATGGTATGCGGAGGTGGGTGTTTGGGAAGTAACCAGGTTTAGATGAGGTCATGAGGGCAGGCTCCCATGATAAGATCAGTGCCCTTATGAAAGGAAGAAGAGACACCATGGCTTCCTCTCTCTGCCAAGTGAACACAGAGCAGGAAGACACTGGTCTGCAAGCCAGGAAGAGTGCCCTCACCAGGAAGAAGCCAAGTATATTTGCATTCTGATCTCAGACTGTCCAGCTTCCAGAACTGTGAAAAATAAATGCCTATTGTTTAAGATATTAGTCTGTGATGTTTTATTGCGCAGACTAGCACAGGGCCTTTTTCCCCTTTTTTTACACATCTATTTTATTTTTTATATGTCTGTTACATAGTAACAGAGCCACACTTTGTCAACACAGCAACAGGCTCAAAGGCTTTACACAGGAGGGAGAATAAACACGTCCACTGGGGAAATTCATCAGTTCATTTACATTTGTGGAAAACAGGAGGGCAGAAATAATGAAAGCATTGGGAGTGGAACATACTAATAGAACAGACGAGAGAGCTCAGTTGTGTCCAACTCTTTGCAACCCCATGGACTTTACAGTTCATGGAATTCTCCAGGCTGGAATACTGGAATGGGTAGCCTTTCCCTTCTCCAGGAGATCTTCCCAACCCAGGTATCAAAACCAGGTCTCCCGCATTGCAGGCAGATTCTTTACCAGCTGAGCCACAAGGGAAGCCCAGATGAGAGAGGAGGAGGAATCAAAGTTGGCTGAAGACTTTCTGGGTTGAACACCTCCATAGATGACAGTGGCCACTGACTGAGATGGGAAGGACTTGAGCAAGAAAGGGCTATAGGGTGAGATCAAGGCACACCGCTACCCGCCCCCACCCCCACCCCCACCCCGCCCCCCGCAAGTAATAAGACTACACTCTATGTTACAGATACATGCTATTAAAGCAAAGTACCAAGCCTAGTAGGGCATCCGTGGTGGCTCAGTGGTAAAGAACCTGTCCGACAATGCAAGAGACACAGGTTCAATCCTTGGGTTGGGAAGATC
The DNA here is from genome assembly GCF_029407905.1 of Bubalus kerabau. Taxonomy (NCBI): domain Eukaryota; kingdom Metazoa; phylum Chordata; class Mammalia; order Artiodactyla; family Bovidae; genus Bubalus; species Bubalus kerabau. Next base: position 34,825,972 of record NC_073639.1, on the reverse strand, counting down.
CACTAGAGAAGGGAATGATAACCCACTCCAGTATTCCTGCCTGGGAAATCCCATGGACAGAGGAGCCTGGTGGGCTACAGTCCATGGGATTGCAAAAGAGTTGGACATGACTTAATGACTAAACAACAACAAAACCCAGCTCATCATTTTACTTACTCTTACTGTATGTTAGGTTGGAAGTTAGGCAAGAGCAATGAGTGGTGGCTTAGTTGAAAAAGATTCAAGCTGATCTCCACCCAAGACATGCCCCTATGCGGCACCGGAGAGCTAGCAGGCATGCTACAAAATAGCCACAGAGGCATTTCCAACTCCTATGCAAGCGCCCTAGGTGCAGAGTAAATACAAACTAACCACAGGGATTTCTCCAACCCTGGCACATGCACCCTTGGTGCTCTGCTACGTCCTCAAGTGATCTTAGTTACCGGGGAACCCATTAAGGGCTCATAAATACTCTATGGGCTTCCCTGGTGGCTCAGATGGTAATGAACCTGCCTGCAATACAGGAGACCTGGCTTCAATCCCTGGGTCAGGAAGATGCCCTGGAGAAGAAAATGGCAAATGGCAACCCGTTCCAGTATTCTTGCCTGAAAAATTCCATGGACAAAGGAGCATACATACATTTATCTGATTATAACAGACTAAATTATGGGGAAGACATGCACAATAGACCCTGTTATGTAATTTGCAACTGTCAATCAAAACTGTCAGTCTAAACCTGTTTAGATGAATATGTAAAAGCCCTGTCCTGAAAACCCCAGTACCTCATCATTCCAGCACCAGTGCCTCTCTTGGGTTGGCACACCTCTCCCTTGAGGTGTTCTTTCTTCAGTAAACTTGTTTTTTGTCATAGATAAGACCTCAGATTCTTTTTTATGTCCTTACGAAGAACCAAGGCCCGTGAGGAAGTGTCCTTTTCAACTCTCCCTATGCAATAACAGTATATTTTTTCAAAATATAAAGTACTGAGACATACACACAGATTTTGTTTCCGTAGATCTGATGTGGGGATGGAGACTTTGAATCCCTATACAACTTCTCAGTACTTCTGATGACCAACCTAGCTTGACTATCATAGTTAGCTCTTTCGCCTGGCTTCATCTCTTGAACTCAGCAAGTGCTTCATTACTACTAACTGAAAGGGCAGAACTCAGTTAGAACCTTGTCTTTCAGGAAGTGGGAAGGAGTGAAACTGCAGAGAGAAAACGAAAGCAAATATAAACATCGAGATACCTGAGGACTGGCACTTGCTCTATCACTGGGCTCATCTTCATCTGCTTCACTTATAAAATAACCTCTAATAACGCTTCAGACTCCAAAATTAAGTGTTTTCAAGAAATCATGTGGTTGAGTGTTTGCAATCGGTTATTCGGGGGCATGACCACGTACTTGATCCACGCAGTCAGGACATAAAAAGCAAGTTGGTCTTTAGTACTGTAGGGCACAACGTACTTGAGGGGCCTTAACTGCTAAAATGCAGTCTACAGATTACTGATGTGTAGAGTGCAAGAGCTTGCCCGTGAAACAGCTCTAGAGTTATTTTGCTACCATAATGTTCCAAATGATCCCACATCAATGTAAAAACATATTTAATGCCAAGAGTGTATACTTTTCATGAGAAAAACAATTTTTTGAAGAGTTCTCTGGATCCACACTGAAAACCACTTATACCAATTGGAAACCTCCTGAGTCAATGCGAGAGCGTAGCTTCTTTCATTTGCAAGTTTCTGTAAAGACTATCAAGGGGGATCTGGAAGAAGAGGACTGCAGCCCTCCAGCACTCTTTCTACAAGAAAGGACAAGGCGGGGCACACTGAGGCTGAAGCTGAACCAGCCTGTGGAGGGAGTGCCACACTACCACCACAACCCTGCTTCCAGCAGCGATTCTCTTTCAAGTTTTACTCCTTGGTTCAGTGTTTTGCGAACTTCCTCTATCAACAATACTAGGTGAGGTGCCTCTTACATTTTCCTTCTTCATGTAAACCAACAGTCCAGCCTCAAAATAGCTATAGACTTTCCAAACAGAACAACAAAACAAACTACTGAGCTGGGAGGATATGGTATATTACTCACCATCCCATTTTTAATTTTGCGTTCAAAGCACTTATTTTGTTTTCCTTCTTCATTTGCTTTGGATAAGCTATGCTTAAGCTTTTCCTCCCTCCTGCAGAATGGAAATATTTACAACATATCCAGCCACTACAAAACAATTTAGTTGTCTCATGGAATCCAATATACTGGTATTTTACCGGCTCTTGATTAGTCCGTGACCCCTCCCCCACTCCCCAAAACTGTTTTTTTCACCAACTGTCTGATGAGTCCAACATGAGGTGCCTGCTCCACAGCTGTGTATTGATTTATGCATAACTATATATCTCATTTGCTCCTTCTGGTGGAATTATTTTCTCCTACCTCCAATATCAGAGCAGACCATATCCCAGATTCTCTTTCTGCTCTTGCTACCAGCACATTCCTAATATTCACAGAACTAGAATTTGTCATAGTTCCAAATTGGCTTACTCATTCCTAATTATTTAAAAATACACTGTACTTTGAAATATGACATTCTACTGAATTATGAACCTTGCAAAACAGATGCTCAGAAAACATCTGATATTAAACTGTATTTTTCAATACTGCATTATGGTCTTCTGGGAAACAAATTTATAAGGATCATCTGGACGCAAAATGTGATTTTTAGGACTGGAACATTGAAAGCATTCAGCATATTTTTGGTATATGCACTATAAAAATTAACATCAAGAGTGTTCTCAGAACATACTGAATGCCATAAAATCAATCAGGGCTCTACGGTGTCTAAAAAGCTATACTAAAAATGTCCATATTGTTCCTGATAATAAAAGTGACACTGTGTGCTTGTCTCAGATACCACTTTCAGCCCACTGACTGTTCACATATTCCTTGAAATCCTTGTGTGTTTTGTTTCAACCTTTTAAAGTATAAAACACAAAAGAGCACACACATTTTGACATTTCCCAGTGCCTAACCTCATATCTGTCCCAACTCTGACTCCTTTGCAGATTATATTTATGTAAATAAAGGTGAGTCCAAGGTGTCTGGGCTCAACCCTGTAATTTCTCTTTCTGTAGTAGGAATGGATTCAGATTTTATGGGCTCTGATATTTATACTCTTTGGAGGATCATCTTTAAGAAAAGTAATTTAACGTTACAGATACCAAATTTAGTATATCAATGAGTATATATTTAGAATGGAGAAGGAAATGGCAACTCACTCCAGTATTCTTGCCTGGAGAATCCCAGGGACAGAGGAGCCTGCTGGGCTGCCATCTGTGGGGTCACACAGAGTTGGACACGACTGAGCGAGTTAGCAGCAGCAGGAGCATATATTTAGAAAGAGAAAAACTGAACAAATTATAAATGTTGAAAAGCTCACAAACACTATAAGCAACACAAAATGAAACTAATTAACTGCCTAGTATACATCTATATTGGAGAAGGCAATGGCACCCCACTCCAGTACTCTTGCCTGGAAAATCCCATAGATGGAGGAGCCTGGTAGGCTGCAGTCTGTGGGGTCGCAAAGAGTCAGACACGACTGAGTGACTTCACTTTCACTTTTCACTTTCATGCATTGGAGAAGGAAATGGCAACCCACTCCAGTGTTCTTGCCTGGAGAATCCCAGGGACGACAGAGCCTGGTAGGAGGCCGTCTATGGGGTCGTACAAAGTCGGACACGACTGAAGTGACTTAGCAGCAGCATACATCTATATTTTTTATGTATCTGAGACAAGAACATACAGGACTTTTTAAATCATGGTATGATGTTTATAGGTTCTTTTGTACTTTTATGGAAGTGTTATGGTATTACTTAATTAACGGTTCTAAAAGTTTTTAAACTTTGTTTCCATAGAGAAGTCCCCACTGATAGTATTTACATACATAACAAATTGGGATGGGAGTAGTCAGGGAGAGACCCAGTTTTTAGAACAGTACCTGTAATTCTACCCATTTATTTTCCACTCAAAAAAAAAAAAACAAAAAATCACACTAAATGATAAAGATAAAATGTGGTCCTCTTTACCAGTGGTTATGAACTATAATCTTCTGTTTCATTGCTTCAATTAGATTTATTTCTCTTTGCATTGGCCAGAATTCTTGAACAATGTTATATAATTAGAGTGATTATAGAGAAACTTTATTTTGTCTTTATTTTAGTAGAGATGATTTTTAAGGAAGATGTCATAATTTTGCTTTAGAAAAACACTTATTTTTATCATTAGAGGTGTATCTTTTCATTCTTAGATATCAAAGGACTTTGTCTTTTTTGATACAAAGGCTAAAATATTGTTAATATCTTTGTAACGTATCTTTCAACAATCATTTGCCTACTATCATATGCCACATTTTGGCATCATTATACTATCATGAATATGATATATATGATAAATATATATTATCTATTATATATATATATATATATATACTATCCTATATATATCATATACATGCTATCAGCAATTATCATGTACTCCTGTCAACCAGGCTCAGTGATAGACATGTTTACCACGTTATGTCATTTAATATACTTATTTGATGGATTAAAGAGTATTTATTCTACATTAGTAGTTTCAAATTAGTTTAAATTGCATAAGGCATATGTTAATATGGTTTCCTTATAAAAATCTAAGCTATGTCAGATAAGCTCAAGCTTTCATTTCTTCTAAATTTCTCCCTCAATTCTTAATTAGTTCATAAGGTTATATATATTTTCTTTCTATATGCTTTTCATATATGTGTACATATAGCCATAAAACACAGTTTTATCATTGTTATTTTTTTATATTCTATATAAATATTTTTATAATCTATATGTTTTTTATAAAACTTTCTTTTATTCCCAAAATAATATATTTTGAAAATCTTTGTTTGATAATACATGTAAATATTCTTTATTATTTTTAATTGTTTCAAACTATTCAGTAGCATTAATCACAACAGAGTTTATTGAGCCATGCCCCTTTTTAAGTAAAATGTAAGAAGGCAAAATAATTGTCTGAGAAGGCCCTACAAATAGCTGAGAAAAGGAGAGAAACTAAAAGCAAAGGAAAGATATAACCAACTAAATACAAAGTTCTAAGGAACAGCAACGGGAGATTAAAAAAAGCCTTCTTAAGGGAACAATGCAAAGAAAAAGAGGAAAAAATAGAATGGGAAAGACTAGAGATCTCTTCAAGAAAACTGGAGATACCACAGGAACATTGCAGGGAAAGATGGGCACAATAAAGGACAGAAACGGTAAGGACCCAACAGAAGTAGAAGAGATTAAGAGGTGGCAAGAATACACAGAAGAACTGTACAAAAAATGGTCTTAATGACCTGGATAACCATGATGGTGGTCATTAACCTAGAGCCAGACATCCTGGAGTATAAAGTCAAGTGGGCCTTAGGAAACATCACTATGAATGAAGGTAGTGGAGGTGGTAGAATTCCAGCTGAGCTACTTCAGATCCTAAAAGATGATGCTGTGAAAGTGCTGCACTCAATGCGCCAGCAAATCTGGAAAACTCAGCAGTGGCCACATGAAAAGGACAGTTTTCATTCCATTCTCAAAGAAGGGCAATGCCACAGAATGTTCAAACTACCAGACAACTACATTCATTTCACATGCTAGCAAGGCAATGCTCAATCTTCAAGCTAGGATGCAATAGTGTGTGAAGCAAGAGATTCCAGATGCACAGGCTGGATTTAGAAAAGGCAGAGGAACCTTGTCACTTTGCTGACAAAGGTTTGGATAGTCAAGACTATGGTTTTTGCAGTAGTCATGTACAGATGTGAAAGTTGGACCATAAGATGGCTGAGCTTCAAAGAACTGATGCTTTACAACTGTGATGCTGGAGAACACTCTTGAGAGTCCCTTGGACTCTAAGGAGATCAAACCAGTCAATCCTAAAGGAAATTAACTCTGAATATTCACTGGAAGAACTCACATTGAAGCTGAAGCTTCCATATTTTGGCCACCTAATGGAAAGAGCTGACTCACAGGAAAAAAAAAAAAACCCTGATGCTGGGAAAGATTGAAAGCAGGAAGAGAAGGGGATGACAGAGGAAGAGATGGTTGGATTGTATCACCAACTCAACGGACGTGAGTTTGAGCAAGCTCCAAGAGATGGTGAAGGACACCGAAGCCTGCAGGCTATAGTCCATAGGGTCGTAAAGAGTGGGACATGACTGAAGTGACATAGCATGTATGCATGCATAGTTTGATATAGTATTAGGTAGGTAGTTTCAATTATATTCAATGATATAGTATTAGTATAGTATAGCTTCACGTGTACAGCAAAGTGAATCAGCTGGAGATATATATATATATATATATATATATATATAGATCCACTTTTAAAAAATTTTCTCATATCATTTATTACAAAGTGTTAAGTAGAGTTCCCTGTGCTATACAAAAGGTCCTTGTTAATTATCTATTTTATATATAGTAGTATGTATATGTCAATCACAATCTCCCAGTTTATCCCCCTCTCTCTTTATACCCTGGTAACCATAAGTTTGTTTTCTACATCTGTGGCTCTACTTCTGTTTTATAAATAAGTTCATTTTTACCCTTTAAATTGAATTGTTTGCCTTCAGTAAAATTTTGAACACTTTAAAAAAATGACACTGTAGAAACAATCACTTTAAAACAGTATCGATTATTAAAAACTACTACTAATCACTGGCATATTTATTGTAGCTATTCCACTCCTGGAATCTTACAAACTACTCAGACTATTACAACTTTACCAGTTTCTGAGTTATTTCTTCCATGTAGTGTTGGAGTTTACAAGTTTTACTCCTTCTGCTTCCTTTATTAAACACCCTTAAATACCTTAAAAAGACTAGAACTTGAATGCCAATAAGTTAACTTTAACATTATTATAACTAAGAGAAATAAAATTCATTTGGGCATTTTGAAACTATAAAATAAATGGAAAAAAATGTTTTTCAAGTCTCAGTGGTGAGGATGAGGTGCTGTCTGGCAGAGAGAAGTACAACTAAAAGCAATCAGTAATAAGAAGCAATTGGTAATCCTAGTGAAAAATCTTCTGAGATCATAGATCCATGATAAACTTTTCAAAACCAAGTCAAAAGGCCACTATTCATATCTATTTTGTTATTGACATCTTTAAATGAAATCAGTGTTACTATCGGTCAAGGACCAATTCAGTGAAATAGTCCCTGAAGATACAAAATAGATACCACTTATAATTCTGTAAAAGAAGGGAAACTGACACAAATATATTAAAGTCATACACATTTATATCAGCTTTTTAAAAATCAATTGTTCAAAGAGAAAAGATAGAAAGAAGGAAGGGAGGGAGAGAAGGAGAAAATAAGGAAAACATTTAGCTATCTTCCTATAATGCATATACATAAAGATACATTTTGAGATTTATTCACAAATGCAAGCTTAATAGTTGACCTACTTCAGCACTAAACATCTCTAAACCTCAGCCTTCTTTGCTATTAAATAGCCACAACAGACAAAAATATCTTCAGCTTACTTATAAATTTCATGTATCTGATCAATATCTTTATACTGCGTATCATGAAGTCTCTAAATGTGAAAAATTGTCAAAATAAAAATTGACCATTGTTGATAAAAACTCTCAATTTTTATTGCTTTTTTTTCTTTATTGAGGAAAAAGAGTATCCACATCTGCAGTGTATGCACAACCTTGACATAGAACTTGCAACAAAATTATATCAAAAAACAGCCAAATCCTTCACAGAATTAGTGGTCTTTTCATTTATTTTTAATACTAAAAATGTAGTTTTATGCTCTCGTTGATATTTAACACACATTCAGTCTCTAAACCAAACATGAAATTTGTCATTTGAAAATGTTTACTGACAAGTTGCACCTTTCTGAAAACTAATTCAGTTAATTAAACAGTATGTGACACAAGCAGGAAAATGAGAAATTTGCCTATATACAATGTGATTTTTGCAAAGAAATATTTAACAGCATATGATATAAAATAATTTTCCTATATCACACACAATTACACATTATCATTAATATTCCAAAGTAGAGACATAGACCGGACATTTGCCGGACATAGACCCGGACTGCATGAATACTGGTAGGTGTTGCCTGAGACAGACACTGTTTTTCATTCAGTACTTAACTGACACTGAGAATCTGACTCCTGATCTCATAATTAACTATCATCAACCAATGGAAAGTAAAAAGAGCTATCTTCAATTTGCTGCATCTTTGAAAACTGTCACTAATCAAATGATTCTCCAGTCAAGTAATGACTACTTCCATCTACTGCTCATATGCAAATGTTTCTTAAGAATTTGACTCCAAAATATTGATATTTTTATCAAAGGTCATTTGTAGAAAGTATCGACTAGACTGATCTTTAAAAAAAGTATTTTTCTTTTAAGAAAATACATTATATAAACATCAAGTAAAAAATTTAGAGTTCCAGAAATCTTTAATGGAAAAACATAAAATGCTAAGATAATAAGAGTAATTAACATTAAAGGAAATCCAACCTGTTTCATCAACCTTTACTATAACAGAAGAAGGCAATCCCACACTGACCAGGGACACTGTTAACAGAGTTATCTAATTACCAGTCCCATATTCCCAATATGTGAACTACTCCCTTCAAGTCCACCTCTCCACAAAAGTCTCAATGTTCCTGTTACTCTCATCTAGAACAATATAAAGGAGTTAGTAGAAACAATAAATATTTGTTGACTTTAAAAAAGACTATAATGAACAAACTTCTGATATCCCTATTGTTCTTCAAGAGCTTTTTGAAAACAGCTAATATTGTAATTATTGAGGCAAGCTAATATTGTAATTATTGAGGCAATATGTAATATTGAGGCAAGAATTTTCTGGTCTTAGAAACCACTTTCCATGACACTGACATTGCCCTGAACACCGCTTGCCTCTCCTACCATCATTCTCCTAGGAGACTCACTATCTCAGGCAAGTACATCCTGCAACTTCTACCGTGAGGTAGGGAAATAATATCACAGAAATGTTTCCTGGTTTCTGAATCTCATTAGCACTCTAGGAGAGAGTCTAGCCTTGCTGTTGGGTCTCTCCTAAGTAACTTAATAATATAAATCATTTTTTGAGCAGCTATCCCAAACCAAGAACTGTTTTACAACAGAAAAAGAAGCTGGCCTCAACAAAATTGAGTAACATTGTCCAAAGTCACAGAATTATTTGTAAATAGTGGGAAAAGATTTCAAATTCATCTCTGTTTGATTTAAAGCTAGAGTTTATCCTACCTGTGTCATGATGTATTTTACTTATTTCTTAATTTAATATATTAATACAAAGGAGGGAAAAATTTGGCTTTCAAAATAAAGTACATATGAACATGTTTCTGCATGGTCATTGCTGTTTAGTCACTAAGTCATGTCAGAATCTTTGTGACCTGTAGCCCACCAGGGTCCTCTGTTCATGGGATTTCACAGGAAAGAATTCTGGAGTGGGTTACCATTTCCTTCTCCAGGGGATCTATCTGACCCAGGAATCAAACTCATGTCTCCTGCTTGGCAAGCAGATTCTTTACCACTGAGCCACCTGAAATTGAACCCAGTTCTCCTGAATGGCAGGCAGATTCTTTAGTGTCTAAGCCACCAGGGAAGCCACTGTATAGTCATACTAAATGTCAAAAGATGAAGAAGTGAAAATGATTTTGAGTTATATTAAGAGAGATACTATAACTGTACATACTTACTTACTCTATACGACTTACTTCTTTGGTGGCTCAGATAGTAAAGAATCCACCTGTAATACAAGACACCAAAGTTTGATCCCTAGGTTGTGAAGATCCCCTGGAGAAGGGAATAGCCACCCACTCCAGTATTCTTGCCTGGAGAATTATATGAATAGAGGAGCCTGGAGGGCTACAGTTCATGGGGTTTCAAAAAGTCAGACACCACCAAGCATCTTAACACTAACTGTAACTATACATACTTATACACATGCACATAAATATTGTTATGGTCATTATTTTATGTAAACCTGGATAAATTACAGTTTCTCAATAAATACTAACCTATACACTGTCACTAAGGTATTTGGTAGATGTGATTAAAGTTTCATAACCAGTTAACTAAGTAAGACTAGCCTCCATCATCTGGGTAGGCCTGATTCAATCACTGAAAGCTCTTTATTGCAGAGCTGAGGATTCCACAAAGAAGGTATTCCACTTATAAACTGCATGTTCAATTAAACCTGAGTTCCAGCCTGCCCTTCCTGATGGTCTGCACTAAGGATTTCTGACTTGCCTAACCTGCCTTCACATCATTCAAGTCACTTCTCTTAATACAGTCCTCCTACTAGTTCCGTGTCCCTGGTTGAATCCCAACTGATTAGACAGACAGACAGATAGATAGCCAGACAGATAGATATGGAGAGATCTTCTCAAAATATATCCTAACTCTTAATCTTGCCTTTGTAATAATTTACTTATAATCACCAGTAGCTCTAAGGCAGAGACTAGCTCGCTGGTCACCAAACATTTCCTCTTCCTCCTGGAGACACATACAGATCATATTTCCCAGTATCCTTTACAGTTGGGCATGGCCATATGGCTGAGTTCTGGCCAGTGGAATATGAGTAGAAGTGATTAATACTATTTCCAGATTTCCCTATACAAGCTAAAGTTTGCAACCCCCATGCCTTTTCCCCTTCTGTGGTAATTTCAGAAGTCAGATGTTGAAGATTATTGAGCCAATAAATAGAAAATGGTTACTGAATCAATGTTTTCACAAATGCTGCCTGCCACTCAGGATAGCCTGTTTGAGACTTTTGATTAGAATTTTGATTTTAAAAAATTAAACTTACATTGTATTACATGTTGACATGTACTCACTGCTATATTTAACAAGGAATTAATTTATGCACAGGGAACTCTGCTCAATATTTTGTAATAACCTAAATAGGAAAAGAATTTGAAAAAGAATAAGTACATGTATATGCATAACTAAATCACTTTGCTGTACACCTGAAACTAGCACAACATTGTTAATCACCTATATTCCAATATAAAATAAAAATTAATTAAAAGCTTATGTTGCATTAAATTACTGAAATTATTTTATTAGTGTTTTACATAAATTCTGGTACCTTAACTAGCATATGCACTTTCCATTTTTTTCCAAAATAAAGTATTCCAGTTTAGTACCAACAAAAGCTTAAAATATCCATCACTATTATTTACTTCTACTGGCTGAATAGCATAGAGATAAATTCAATAGAATTTTATCCTATCTCATAACTTAACAAAAAGTGTCAATAATTCCCAAAGAACCAAAACATTCTGAAATGTAACAGAAATAAGGAACGTTCAAATTATCTGTGTGTGTTTACGCTCAGTTGCTCAGTCATGTCCAACTCTTTGTGACTCCATAGACTATAGCCTGCCAGGCTCCTCTGTCCATAGAATTTTTCAGGCAAGAATACTGGAGCGGGTTGCCATTCCCTCCTCCAGGGGATCTTCCCAACCCAGGGATCAAACCCACATCTCTGGCATCTCCTGCATTGGCAGGCAGGCTCTTTACCACTGTGCCACCTGGGAAGCCTCAAATTATCTAGATCATTGAAAATATATTGTTTTCTTCTACAGAATTACTTACAAAGCATTTTAATTAAAAAGCTTATGCCATAAAAGAAAAATAATTCAACATACTTCAGATAGTTTACAATGTTAAGTCTGTTTGCTATCCTTATACGTTTCAGCTTAACAAACCAAGATCTATTGCACCACAAAAGGATTAGAGATTTGCTAGTGGGAAAAAAAAGTAATAAATTATGTAAAATTTTAATTAAAAAAATGCACTTCACAGTAATTTAGAGCTGTTCATATCTCTGACCCACCCTCCATGTGTATTTGGATAACAGCAATTCTATTTCTGCTGTGGCCCTGCCACCTTGTGTTCTCTTCCTAAGCGCACAAGTAATTTTACCTTTTTTTTTTTTTTTTAAGTACAATGAAACATGTTATGAGAGCTCATGTGTCATGGATTTCAGAAATTTTGCTTTAATAAAAATAAAACTCAGAATCACCTCTTGCCTTTGGCTGCATCTCTGTATGCACAAAGAAGTGGAAATTTAATGCAAGTGTCAAGACTCACATAATCCTGTTATTGAGGGGAAAAAATTAAAGATGAAATGATCCAGATTTGCTGTGCATACTGGGCACATTTTTCAGATAATTCTTCAACTCTCTACTTTTACTGGCTCCCATTGTCTTACTGTATAGTCTTTATAAAGTGCGTAGAAACTCAGGAGATAAGTTAACTCAGCACTCTTAAGATCTCTGACTCCAGACAATGTACTTTGGTGGAAAGCCAGGTTTTAAGTCCTTAGGGAAGGCTTTAAGGATAAAATGATAGAAAAGGAGACAGAAAAAAAGAAGTGTGAAAATCACTCATACAAAAAAGAGAGAGAGAGATGAGGAGAAATATTGGCTCTGATGACAAAAGGTGGATTCAGTCAAATGTGTTCATAACCACAGTGAGAGAAAATGAATTCAATTAGAGAATACAACTGGTCCAGTAGATGAGAGATGTTGATTTGAAGGAAATATTCTTAACATCTCTAAATCATCTCTAATAAATATAATATTGAAAAATCGATTAAAAAAAGAGAAGTTCATCAGGAAGAATTTTATAACTACCTGTTACAGATAAATTTCAAAAATTTAATGTAGCTATAAAAACAGATAAATTGATTTTTAAATACATAATTGATGTTGGAAGTTTCAGTGTTCACTGATCAAAAACACATCCACATAACATCTCTGCAACATAACTATAAACCTTGATAGCAAATACAAATACTTTAACTGTCATGTGCAATTTAATCTTAGTGAAATACACATATTATTAACTCGGAAGAGTTGTATCTCTCTACAACAGAATCTGCAAACTAGCTAAATGCCAAACCTAGATTAAAACATATTTTTGTACCTTGGTGATAAACCAGAGTAAATATGTTTCTCATAATCCTTTAGTATTTAATTAACATATGATAACTGTCCTAATAAACCTAAATTAAATCCTTATTGGAAAGATAGCTTAAAATGCAACTGCAGCTTCTTTTATGTAAATTATAACTATTCACAAGGATCAAAACCCAATCTCAAATGCAAACTATCTGAAGTGATTACATAGTTTGATTTTGGAGAATAGAAACTTGGAAACCAAAGGAAAGCGAAACTTGGAAGGAGTGGGGTGACATGCATCAATAATTTCTTTTTAAAATTTTTATTTTAAAATTTTGCTATGAATTCAACTGTATTCATTCAGATACCCAAATAGAATTTGGGATCTAAAATTGTTTATATGCTTTCCTCCTGCCTAGCAACCCAACTGCTTTTGACTGGCTCCCAGAAAATGTGCCATTTTTCCTTCTGTTTATTTCTCTGGTATATCAGCATTCATCTGTTTGAGTCTGCTTTAATGGAAGTCTTTGAGTATGCCATGCAACGTTTTGCTGGGGAAGGAAGTTTTCTGACTGACAATCATGTGTAGTAGACCAAGGCTGAGGGTTTGCAGGGGGAACAAAACATTAAGACTGTCTCTTGTCTGGGAGCTCTGAGAATGTTTATAGAATATTCTGTGTTAGGGAATGTCTGCAGGAAGGAAAGTCCCCAATAAAATTTGTTTGGAATTAGTCGTAACCTCCCTGTTTGAGGATATTGCACGATTTAAGGATGACATCAGGTGGGAATAAAAGACAGAAATAAGACCAAGAATGTGTTTTACTTTCTTTTCAGGCAGCCAAGAATAACTTACTTTGTATGATCATGGAACCACTTCAGTAAAATGTTTAAATCTCAGGATTTTATGCATAATAAACCCACAGGAGCATTTAAGCCTCGAACAACCTCCTTTCTGTAATCCAGCCACATAAATCACTACTCTACAAAGCATAGATTATGTGTCCCTGAAAAAATATGTTCAAATGAGTATTAACAGGTATGATATTCTACATATCATTTATTCTTTGGAATGGGTTTGATAACTTGGGTACTAGAAACCCTCATAGAATATCAGAACTCTGTCACTGATATCATACTGTAACACAGAATCTAATAAGCAGAACTGAATGGTTTGCATGATATGCCTTCTTTGATTCTTGGAAATGGATTTAAAGCAGTAAAGTGACAAAAAGTCAACAGGAATTAACAAACTGTTTCAAAACAAATTAATTCATTGTTTATAAGGCCACTACTCGATAGAGAACTGAACCAATTATTTAATCAGTGCAATGTGACACAGGGGTTAAGATGGCCTGGCAACAGTAACATTTGTACTTTTACTTCCTTATTACTCAAAGAATCTCATCAGGTCTAATGAAAATATGTTATAGGCCAACATATATTATGAGACAGAGTTCAATAAATATTTCCGTTGAAGCCAATTCCTACCTTTCAAACAACTAACCCAGAGTAAGCTGAAGTAGGATTTGAGATAAAATCAGCAGATTTCTTGCAATAATGTAGCCCAAGCCCTCTATACACAGAACATAATGTTATGATACGAAAGCACCTAACATTTCACAGGACTTAAGCCTCCTTCATGAGAAGGCATAGTTTAGAACAAGTTTACCCCTTATGCACCTAGTCAAACAATGAGTTTTAGAGAAATGGGGTAAATAAGACCAAGGTCAGGAATGGACATAAGTTTTTCAAACACAGTGAGTTAGCCATAAAGAACCACACAAAAATCCCATGGCCATCTAAGAGACTGTAAGAGAACTCTATGGGAAGAAATAGTGAAAGCACAAAGGAAACTATGGAAAAAACAAAGGTGGCCCAAAGCATGCTTTTTCCCTCCTAATCTGGGCTAGGCCCATGCCATTCCAGACCAATCTAGTTTGAGGTTATTTCTTATCTTTTTAATTACTATTTATTTTTTTCCAAAACTGCCTCAATCTTGTCCTGTCTCTTTTCCAAGGATGAATGAGGAAATAGATGTCAAAGTATTTTTGGCTTTTTAGAAAGAAGGCTTTTAATAAGGAGCAATTAACCAATTAATGGTGTTGCTTTATAATTCTATTGATTCTTTTAAGATTATCTTGAACATATCCATCTAACTGTAGCTCACAGAGGGGGAAAAAAAGTATCATGGGTTGGATAGCTTCTTTATGCTCAAGTCAATCTAACCTTCAAAATCAATTTAAGTCTTTCAGATAGTCACATCTTTATGCCAGCCGTAATATCCTGACTGGAAAGTCACAGACTAAGCCCAATTTCTGTTTCCTTTTTTAAACTACTAGAATGCCAATTGATTAATAAAAATACAATGTTAGACAATCCACTTAGCCTAACTACTGCATTCTCCTTTCTCCCTGTAGTTCTCAGACCAAACCTAATGTCTGGAGCTTACGCCATGCTTCGCCCTTGAAGGTGTGACCCTTAAATAATTTCTCTCTCTCATTAGAGCTTAATACAAAGACTTTCAGGCCTACACTGTGTTTGGGAACCTACATATTTCCCTGAGCAAATATATGTACTTGTATCCCCCCTTGCTCCCATAAGCATAGACTGGATACACACAGAAATAGGAAAGAGGACTACACTGGACTCCAGGCCAGTCCAGCTCTCCATTCACACAGCCTTAACTGCTCACTCTTGCCAGTTCCTGGAGAGAAATTTCCACATAATAAGGAGCCCCTTCTCTCACAGCACCCAAACTAGCACTAAGTCCACAGGGCAATATTCAAAACTCATTTCAGCCCTTAGATTACTCCATTGTCTAAAATGCCCTCCTCCAATCCAGAAAACCAAAGAACTCACAGTATAAAAGAAACAAACAAAAAAGAATCAGACTGTATTCATCCATTTCACTCTAACTTTATTCCTAAGAATGTGGGGGTGGGGGTGAGGGGCAGTGTAGGCTAGAGCAAAACATTCATGTCATTTATCACTACTCACGCACATTCATGAGGCTTCCCTGGTGACTCAGATGGTGAAGAATCTTGCCTGCAATGCAGGAGACCCAGGTTCAATCCCTGGGTCAGGAAAATCCCCTGGAGAAGGGAATGACTACCCACTCCAGTATTCTTGCCTGGAGAATCCCATGGACAGAGGAACCTGGGGACTACAATCCATGGGGTCCCAAAGAGTTGGACATGGCTGAACGACTAACACTTTCAAAACTTTCACACACATTGACAACTACTTTACTCTTTTTGCAGTTCACAGGCTTGGTTTCTTTTTTTTTTTTTTTTTTTAATTTTATTTTATTTTTAAACTTAACATAACTGTATTAGATTTGCCAAATATCAAAATGAATCTGCCACAGGTATACATGTGTTCCCCATCCTGAACCCTCCTCCCTCCTCCCTCCCCATTCCATCCCTCTGGGTCGTCCCAGTGCACCAGCCCCAAGCATCCAGTATCGTGCATCGAACCTGGACTGGCAACTCATTTCATACATGATATTTTACATGTTTCAATGCCATTCTCCCAAATCTTCCCACCCTCTCCCTCTCCCACAGAGTCCATAAGACTGTTCTATACATCAGTGTCTCTTTTGCTGTCTCGTACACAGGGTTATTGTTACCATCTTTCTAAATTCCATATATATGCGTTAGTATACTGTATTGGTGTTTTTCTTTCTGGCTTACTTCACTCTGTATAATAGGTTCCAGTTTCATCCACCTCATTAGAACTGATTCAAATGTATTCTTTTTAATGGCTGAATAATACTCCATTGTGTATATGTACCACTGCTTTCTTATCCATTCATCTGCTGATGGACATCTAGGTTGCTTCCATGTCCTGGCTATTATAAACAGTGCTGCGATGAACATTGGGGTACTCGTGTCTCTTTCCCTTCTGGTTTTCTCAGTGTGTATGCCCAGCAGTGGGATTGCTGGATCATAAGGCATGTCTATTTCCAGTTTTTTAAGGAATCTCCACACTGTTCTCCATAGTGGCTGTACTAGTTTGCATTCCCACCAACAGTGTAAGAGGGTTCCCTTTTCTCCACACCCTCTCCAGCATTTATTACTTGTAGACTTTTGGATTGCAGCCATTCTGACTGGTGTGAAATGGTACCTCATAGTGGTTTTGATTTGCATTTCTCTGATAATGAGTGATGTTGAGCATCTTTTTATGTGTTTGTTAGCCATCTGGATGTCTTCTTTGGAGAAATGTCTATTTAGTTCTTTGGCCCATTTTTTGATTGGGTCATTTATTTTTCTGGAGTTGAGCTGTAGGAGTTGCTTGTATATTCTAGAGATTAGTTGTTTGTCAGTTGCTTCATTTGCTATTATCTTCTCCCATTCTGAAGGCTGTCTTTTCACCTTGCTAATAGTTTCCTTTGATGTGCAGAAGCTTTTAAGGTTAATTAGGTCCCATTTGTTTATTTTTGCTTTTATTTCCAATATTCTGGGAGGTGGGTCATAGAGGATCCTGCTGTGATGTATGTCAGAGAGTGTTTTGCCTATGTTCTCCTCTAGGAGTTTTATAGTTTCTGGTCTTACATTTAGATCTTTAATCCATTTTGAGTTTATTTTTTTTTTTTTTTTTTCCAAAGAGAAATATCATTTTATTATACCGTTGTCAGCTAAACCAGTGTCATTAACTTTCATAAATGCAAACAGATAGTACTTTTAGAAGCAGAATGGCACCCTTTTGTGTATGGTGTTAGAAAGTGTTCTAGTTTCATTCTTTTACAAGTGGTTGACCAGAGTTCCCAGCACCACTTGTTAAAGAGATTGTCTTTAATCCATTGTATATTCTTGCCTCCTTTGTCAAAGATAAGGTGTCCATATGTGCGTGGATTTATCTCTGGGCTTTCTATTTTGTTCCATTGATCTATATTTCTGTCTTTGTGCCAGTACCATACTGTCTTGATAACTGTGGCTTTGTAGTAGAGCCTGAAGTCAGGTAGGTTGATTCCTCCAGTTCCATTCTTCTTTCTCAAGATCGCTTTGGCTATTCGAGGTTTTTTGTTTTTCCATACAAATTGTGAAATTATTTGTTCTAGCTCTGTGAAGAATGCTGTTGGTAGCTTGATAGGGATTGCATTGAATCTATAAATTGCTTTGGGTAGTATACTCATTTTCACTACATTGATTCTTCCAATCCATGAACATGGTATATTTCTCCATCTGTTAGTGTCCTCTTTGATTTCTTTCACCAGTGTTTTATAGTTTTCTATATATAGGTCTTTAGATTCTTTAGGTAGATATATTCCTAAGTATTTTATTCTTTCCGTTGCAATGGTGAATGGAATTGTTTCCTTAATTTCTCTTTCTGTTTTCTCATTATTAGTGTATAGGAATGCAAGGGATTTCTGTGTGTTGATTTTATATCCTGCAACTTTACTATAGTCATTGATTAGTTCTAGTAATTTTCTGGTGGAGTCTTTAGGGTTTTCTATGTAGAGGATCATGTCATCTGCAAACAGTGAGAGCTTTACTTCTTCTTTTCCAATTTGGATTCCTTTTATTTCTTTTTCTGTTCTGATTGCTGTGGCCAAAACTTCCAAAACTATGTTGAATAGTAATGGTGAAAGTGGGCACCCTTGTCTTGTTCCTGACTTTAGAGGAAATGCTTTCAATTTTTCACCATTGAGGATAATGTTTGCTGTGGGTTTGTCATATATAGCTTTGATTATGTTGAGGTATGTTCCTTCTATTCCTGCTTTCTGGAGAGTTTTGATCATAAATGGATGTTGAATTTTGTCAAAGGCTTTCTCTGCATCTATTGAGATAATCATATGGTTTTTATTTTTCAATTTGTTAATGTGGTGTATTACATTGATTGATTTGCGGATATTGAAGAATCCTTGCATCCCTGGGATAAAGCCCACTTGGTCATGGTGTATGATCTTTTTAATGTGTTGTTGGATTCTGATTGCTAGAATTTTGTTAAGGATTTTTGCATCTATGTTCATCAGTGATATTGGCCTGTAGTTTTCTTTTTTTGTGGGATCTTTGTCAGGTTTTGGTATTAGGGTGATGGTGGCCTCATAGAATGAGTTTGGAAGTTTACCATCCTCTGCAATTTTCTGGAAGAGTTTGAGCAGGATAGGCGTTAGCTCTTCTCTAAATTTTTGGTAGAATTCAGCTGTGACCCCGTCTGGACCTGGGCTTTTGTTTGCTGGAAGATTTTTTATTACAGTTTCAATTTCCATGCTTGTGATGGGTCTGTTAAGATTTTCTATTTCTTCCTGATCGAGTTTTGGAAAGTTGTACTTTTCTAAGAATTTGTCCATTTCTTCCTCGTTGTCCATTTTATTGGCATATAATTGTTGATAGTAGTCTCTTATGATCCTTTGTATTTCTGTGTTGTCTGTTGTGATCTCTCCATTTTCATTTCTAATTTTATTGATTTGATTTTTCTCCCTTTGTTTCTTGATGAGTCTGGCTAATGGTTTGTCAATTTTATTTATCCTTTCAAAGAACCAGCTTTTGGTTTTGTTGATTTTTGCTATGGTCTCTTTTGTTTCTTTTGCATTTATTTCTGCTCTAATTTTTAAGATTTCTTTCCTTCTACTAACCCTGGGGTTCTTCATTTCTTCCTTTTCTAGTTGCTTTAGGTGTAGAGTTAGGTTATTTATTTGACTTTTTTCTTGTTTCTTAAGGTGTGCCTGTATTGCTATGAACTTTCCCCTTAGGACTGCTTTTACCGTGTCCCACAGGTTTTGGGTTGTTGTGTTTTCATTTTCATTCGTTTCTATGCACATTTTGATTTCTTTTTTGATTTCTTCTGTGATTTGTTGGTTATTCAGCAGCGTGTTGTTCAGCCTCCATATGTTGGATTTTTTAATAGTTTTTCTCCTGTAATTGAGATCTAATCTTACTGCATTGTGGTCAGAAAAGATGCTTGGAATGATTTCTATTTTTTTGAATTTACCAAGGCTAGCTTTATGGCCCAGGATGTGATCTATCCTGGAGAAGGTTCCATGTGCGCTTGAGAAGAAGGTGAAATTCATTGTTTAGGGATGAAATGTCCTATAGATATCAATTAGGTCTAACTGGTCTATTGTATTGTTTAAAGTTTGTGTTTCCTTGTTAATTTTCTGTTTAGTTGATCTATCCATAGGTGTGAGTGGGGTATTAAAGTCTCCCACTATTATTGTGTTATTGTTAATTTCTTCTTTCATACTTGTTAGCATTTGTCTTACATACTGCGGTGCTCCCGTGTTGGGTGCATATATATTTATAATTGTTATATCTTCTTCTTGGATTCATCCTTTGATCATTATGTAGTGACCATCTTTGTCTCTTTTCACAGTCTTTGTTTTAAAGTCTATTTTATCTGATATGAGTATTGCTACTCCTGCTTTCTTTTGGTCCCTATTCGCATGGAAAATCTTTTTCCAGCCCTTCACTTTCAGTCTGTATGTGTCCCCTGTTTTGAGGTGGGTCTCTTGTAGACAACATATGCAGGGGTCTTGTTTTTGTATCCATTCAGCCAGTCTTTGTCTTTTGGTTGGGGCATTCAACCCATTTACGTTTAAGGTAATTACTGATAAGTATGACCCCGTTGCCATTTACTTTATTGTTTTGGGTTCGAATTTATACACAATTTTTGTGTTTCCTGTCTAGAGAATATCCTTTAGTATTTGTTGGAGAGCTGGTTTGGTGGTGCAGAATTCTCTCAGCTTTTGCTTGTCTGAAAAGCTTTTGATTTCTCCTTCATACTTGAATGAGATCCTTGCTGGGTACAATAATCTGGGCTGTAGGTTATTTTCTTTCATCATTTTAAGTATGTCTTGCCATTCCCTCCTGGCTTGAAGAGTTTCTATTGAAAGATCAGCTGTTATCCTTATGGGAATTCCCTTGTGTGTTATTTGTTGTTTTTCCCTTGCTGCTTTTAATATTTGTTCTTTGTGTTTGATCTTTGTTAATTTGATTACTATGTGTCTTGGGGTGTTTCGCCTTGGGTTTATCCTGTTTGGGACTCTCTGGGTTTCTTGGACTTGGGTGATTATTTCCTTCCCCATTTTAGGGAAGTTTTCAACTATTATCTCCTCAAGTATTTTCTCATGGTCTTTCTTTTTGTCTTCTTCTTCTGGGACCCCTATGATTCGAATGTTGTAGCGTTTAATATTGTCCTGGAGGTCTCTGAGATTGTCCTCATTTCTTTTAATTCGTTTTTCTTTTATCCTCTCTGATTCATTTATTTCTACCATTCTATCTTCCAATTCACTAATCCTATCTTCTGCCTCTGTTATTCTACTATTTGTTGCCTCCAGAGTGTTTTTAATTTCACTTATTGCATTATTCATTATATATTGACTCTTTTTTATTTCTTCTAAGTCCTTGTTAAACCTTTCTTGCATCTTCTCAATCCTTGCCTCCAGGCTATTTATCTGTGATTCCATTTTAATTTCAAGATTTTGGATCAATTTCACTATCATTATTCGGAATTCTTTATCAGGTAGATTCCCTATCTCTTCCTCTTTTGTTTGGTTTGGTGGGCATTTATCCTGTTCCTTTATCTGCTGGCTATTCCTCTGTCTCTTCATCTTGTTTAAATTGCTGAGTTTGGGGTGTCCTTTCTGTATTCTGGCAGTTTGTGGAGTTCTCTTTATTGTGGCGTTTCCTCGCTGTGTGTGGGTTTGTACAGGTGGCTTGTCAAGGTTTCCTGGTTAGGGAAACTTGTGTCGATGTTCTGGTGGATGGAGCTGTATTTCTTCTCTCTGGAGTGTAATGAAATGTCCAGTAATGAGTTATGAGATGTCTATGGTTTTGGGGTGACTTTGGGCAGCCTGTATCTTGAAGCTCAGGGCTGTGTTCCTTTGTTGCTGGAGAATTTGCTTGTTATGTCTTTCCCTGGAACTTGTTGGCCCTTGTGTGGTGCTTGGTTTCAGTGTCGGTATGGAGGCGTTTGATGAGCTCCTGTCAATTAATGTTCCTTGGAGTCAGGAGTTCCCAGGCTTGGTTTCTTAAACATGGCATTAGAAAACATTTACATTTAAAAGCAAATTTCTTTAAAAGCTGTGTCCATAAAATTTTTATTGCCTCCTAAGGAGCAGTCACAAAACTCCCAACAAGGACAGAGAGCAATCCCACTTCCTGAGTATGGTGGTTCTCTTAACTATTTGTTACTGACTTGAGATGTCCATTGTTGCTTTTTGATAAAGATTCTGTTAAATCAGTTCAGTTCAATTGCTCTGTCATGTCCAATTCTTTGCAACCCCATGGACTGCAGCATGCCAGACCTCCCTGTCCATCACCAACACCATAAGCTTGCTGAAACTCATGTCCGTCAAGTCAGTGGTGCCATCCAACCATCTCATCCTCTGTCACCACCTTCTCCTCCTGCCTTCAATCCTTCCCAGCATCAGGGTCTTTTCCAATGACTCAGTTCTTCACATCAGGTGGCCAAAGTATTGCAATTTCAGCTTCAGCATCAGTCCTTCCAATGAATATTTAGGACCAATTTCCTTGAGGATTGACTGGATGGATCTCCTTGCAGTCCAACGGACTCTCAAGAGTCTTCTCCAACACCACAGTTCAAAAGTATCAATTCTTCAGCACTCAACTTTCTTTATCATCCACATCTCACATCCATACATGACCACTGGAAAAACCATAGCTTTGACTAGATGGCACTTTGTAGACAAGGTAATGTCTCTGCTTTTTAATATGCAGTCTAGTTTTCTCACAGCTTTTCTTCCAAGGAAAAAGCATCTTTTAATTTCATGGATGCAGTCATCATCTGCAGTGATTTTGGAGCCCCCAAAATATAAGTCTGTCATGGTTTCCATTGTTTCCCCAACTATTTGCCATGGAGCAATGGGACCAGATGCCATGATCTTCATTTTTTGAATGTTGAGTTTTAAGCGAACTTTTTCATGCTCCTCTTTCACTTTCATAAAGAGGCTCTTTAGTTCTTCGCTTTCTGCCATGAGGGTGGTGTCATTTGCATATCTTAGGTTATTGATATTTCTCTGGGCAATCTTGATTCCAGCTTGTGCTTCATGGAGCCTCACATTTTGCATGCTGTATTCTGCATATAAGTAAAACAAGCAGGGTGACAATATACAGCTGTGACATACAGCTTTCCCATTTTGGAACCAGTCCATTTTTCTATATCCGGTTCTAACTGTTGCTTCTTGACCTGCATACAGATGTCTCAGGAGGCAGCTCAGGTGGTCTGGTATTCCCTTCTTGTTAAGAATTTTCCACAGTTTGTGTGATCCACACAGTCAAAGGCTTTGGTGTAGTCAATAAGGCAGAAATAGACTTTTTATGGAACTCTCTTGCTTTTTCGATGATCCAACAGTTATTGGCAATTTGAGCTCTGGTTTCTCTGCCTTTTCTAAATCCAGCTTGAACATTTGGAAGTTCTTGGTTCACATGCTGTTGAAGATTGACTTGGAGAATTTTGAGCATTACTTTGCTAGCGTGTGAGATGAGTGCTATTGTGTGGTAGTTTGAGCATTCTTTGTCATTGCCTTTCTTTGGGATTGGAATGAAAACTGATCTTTTCCAGTCCTGTGGCTACTGCTGTTTTCCAAATTTGCTGGCATATTGAGTGCAGCACTTTAACAGCATCATCTTTTAGGATTTGAAGTAGCTCAACTGGAATTCCATCTCCTCCAAATACCTTTGTTCCTAGTGATGCTTCCTAAGGCCCACTTGACTTCGCATTCCAGGATGTCTGTATCTAGATGAGTGATCACACCATTGTGGTTATCTGGGTCATGAAGATCTTTTCTGTATAGTTCTTCTGTGTATTCCTGCCACCTCTTCTTAGCATCTTCTGCTTCTGTTAGGTTCCTACCATTTTTGTCTTTATTGTGCTGATCTTTGCATGAAATGTTCCCTTGGTATCTCTAATTTTCTTGAAGAGATCTCTAGTCTTTCCCATTCTATTGTTTTCCTCTATTTCTTTGCACTTATCACTGAGGAAGGTTTTCTTATTTCTCCTTGCTATACTTTGGAACTCTGCATTCATATGGGTCTATCTTTTATTTTCTCCTTTACCTTTTGCTTCTCTTCTTTTCTCAGCTATTTATAAGGCCTCCCCAGACAACCATTTTGCCTTTTTGCATTTATTTTTTGGTGGGATGGTCTTGATCACTGCTTCCTGTACAATGTAATGAGCCTATATCCATAGTTCTTCAGGCACTCTGTCTCTCAGATCTAATCCCTTGCATCTGTTTGTCCCTTCTACTGTATAATCATAAGCAATTTGATTTAAGTCATACCTGAATGGTCTGGTGGTTTTCCCTACTTTCTTCAATTTACATCTGAATTTTGCAATAAGAAGTTCATGATCTGAGCCACAGTCAGCTCCCAGTCTTATTTTTGATGACTATATAGAGCTTCTCCATCTTTGGTTGAAGATGAACTCACAGGTCAGTAGGTGCCCAATATGCTACTGGAGAAGAGTGGAAAAGTAAGTCCAGAAAGAAGGAAGAGACAGAGCCAAAGCAAAAACAATACCCAGTTGTGGATATGACTAGTAATAGAAGTTAAGTCTGATGCTGTAAAAAACAATATTGCATAGGAACCTGGAATGTTAAGTCCATGAATAAAGGTAAATTGGAAGTGGTCAATAGGAGATGATAAGAGTGATGTAGGGATCAGCGATGTAAAGTGAACTGGAATGGGCAAATTTAATTCTGATGACCATTATATCTACTACTATGGACAAGAATCCCTTAGAAGATATGGAGTAGCCCTCAAGGTCAACAAAGGAGTCCAAAATGCAGTACTTGGGTACAACCTCAAAAATGACAGGATGGTCTCTGTTTGTTTCCAAGGCAAACAATTCAATATCAAAGTACTCCAAGTCTATGCCCCAACCACTAATGTCAAGCAGCTGAACAGTTTTATGAAGACCTATAAGACTTCTAGAACTAACACCCAAAATAGGTGTCCTTTTCATCATAGGGGACTGGAATACAAAAGTAGGAATTCAAGAGTAATACCTGGAGTAACAGCCAAGTTTGGCCGTGGAATACAAAATAAAGCCGGGCAAAACAGTATACTTGTAGACAAAAATATCAATTCTTTCTTTATTAAACATGCCCAGACATATATTATTTTAATGAGCAATGAGGTTATATCCTAAAGAGACATTAAAGGTTTATTAGTTTTCATTTTTAAGGAAGATAAGAGATGATTGGAATCTAAAGATTGCTAGAAAATAAGGAAAATTATGAATGTAGAGTGAAAACTAAGACAGAACTAGATACATCTTTTGGAAAGACATGTTAAGAGACCTCACAAAAAGGGATAAAATAATGAAAAAGTTAAAAGGCATTTTCTCCCATTTTCATGCATCCAATCATTGTATAGTTAAAAATTCTTGATCATATAACCAAAATATCACAAGCTCAGAAACACAGTCTATTAGATCACTGAACGAGGCAGATACAATTCTACTCTTAATACAAAATGTATTTCCAAATCATCACCTAACACCCTCTTTAATATCCCACAGCCCTTTTTGTCCTAGACTAGAGATATCTTATTTGAATGAAGTAATTTGATGCACTTCAAATGCAAAATCACTAACATATTAGGTTTGATTGCACTTCTAGCTTACCATATGACCCCAGCAAATTCTCCTTTAAAAAAAAGAAAAACCGTTTTATAGATTATATCCAAGAGTTTCATAGTATTTTATTTTTTTTAATTTGCTATTTTTTAAATAATATAAGAGGAAACAAATCAATGTGTTGGAGAGATAATTGGCTTGTCCATTCACGACTGCAGTGAATTTTTTTTTTTTAGTTTCTTCATGATTCTATGTCAACGGTGCTCAGAGAATTTGTAACCCAAGGAGACAGTCCCATTAGACCAAGAGATTTGTAGCTAAAACCAGCTGCATTATACTCATCCAAAAAATGAAGGTGGGAAATAATTTTAATCATTATGTCACTAGCACCTACCCAAACGCTTGAAATTAGTTGGCTGCTCAATAAATATGAAAGGAAGAAAGGAAAGAAAGGAGGAGGGAGAGGAGAATAAAGGAAACAAGGGTAAGAAAAGGACTAATTTGACCCAACGAATTCAGCAACTCATTTATTTCAAGCTGTTTGGAGCATAAACACTATAGAATAAAAATAATTGACAGAATAAATTAGTAATACTTCGCTTCGCAGGAAAACATTCATATTTGCTCAAATAAAAGTGTGCTCTACTTCTTTATTTATATCTTGGTCATTAGCCATTTAATGGACGTTAACTATACTAAGAACCTAAAACCTGTGTGATCACCCTACATTTTGTCTGTGGCAGATCCTTAGTATGGGAATTCCAATCTTCCATTTCCTCATCTAAGCTTTTTTGTGCTATTACTAAAAGTCAGAATATATTATTGAGTATGGCTTCTATTTGTTAGGATAATTTTAACTTTTATTACAAGATTACAACTACTACACGTGTCCAAACCAAGGAAGTAATGTGCGGGCAACAGCTGCACCTAGAAATTACAAGCAAATAAAGGATTTGCATCGTAAGTTAGTTTCTTTTGATTCTGTTCTACGTTCTATTTTTGGGTGCTGTACTGAAAAGATTCTAACATCTAAAATGTGGGTCCTTTCCTTTTCCACCAAATCTTAAATTTGTTCACCTGAATAATGTGAATGAGTACAAAAGAACAGTTCACATGATGTCAATCTGCTAACCACTAGTCTTCTTTGGAACCCCACAGATAAATTCAAGTTATATTCTTATGAACTCAATCCCACAGGTTTTAGATTTCCTCTGACTCATTGCACTTACTATCACCATATCCAAATTCTAACAGATTCTTTTTTTTTTCACAATAGACAATTCTCCTTTTGTGAGACTGACCAGCAATAGCAAATCACCAAGTCACTTTCCCACAGTCACTTGGAGCGCCTTGCTTTTCAGTGAAAGACTAATTAACATGAGCCAGTATGTTACGTGCATCGTATTTAATGATGATACTTTGGCCTATCCAATCTTCTTTCATGCTAACACTAAACTCTATTCCATAATTGCAATTTAGTCTTTTAGGGAGAGCTTCATCCAAAGCAGTTTGACACCATGAGAACAATTCCCTCTACTAATCCTAAAGGCAATAGTGAAATGTGAGGATCAATATTACTCATCTTTCAGAAAGTATCAGTCAATGCATAAAACCAAAAATATACTGAATATTTTGATTCAATTCGTACACTTATCAAGTAAGGCTTATCATCTAAACTTATCATATAAATAACCAGGATCTTGAGTTTCCTTGTGTTTGGCGGGGGGAGGCGGTGGGGGCGGTGTGCTATCAACAGCTGAATTCATGCCACATATCCCTCTTGCTCTTTTGTTTATAACTTCAGTACAGGCGAAGCAGCAACCACATTTGTTCTGCTTTATCATAGATGGTAGTAAAACCCAAAAAAATAATAATAATTGAATGTATCTGTTTCCTGTTTGACAAAGCTGGCATTTTGCTTTCAGCACTCTTCACCGCATTAACGCCTCTCTCAATTAGGCAGTGAGAGGAGAGGGGATAATGCACACACTGCGCTCTGGCATTTCAACAGCAGTGACTCTACTCAATTCCAGCAGAGCAGTCTGCCTTCTGATTTAATTCATCTTGTCAGCTGCTCATCATAAACTGTATAAGTATGTTGCATGTAGTTTACAATTTACAGTTCTGCAATGGGAAAGACAACGTGTCTGCTAATGTATATTGTAAGAGCAAAGCTTGAAAACAATCTGCATGCCTTTAAAATTTTATTTAAAATCAGATGATTTATGCTTACTCTAATTGCCAAGATATAATAACTGATAAACTTTATATATACACACACACACACACACACACACACACATACATACACACACACAAATGGAGAAAGGAAGAAAATAAGAGAGAGGGAGAGAAGGAGACGGGGGGAGAGAAAAGAAAAAGGTTAGTCATCTCTAAGTTTACTTATTGATACCTAAGCTTATCATAAAATGAGAACATGAGCAACAGATTTGTAAATCCCACACTTAGGATTTCCCACTGTATCTGAGAAAAGTCAATCTTGCCTAAACAAATTCTCAACTCTCATTACAGAGGTGAGAATGAAAAATGGCAAACGGTATTCCTTTCTCCCCATAAAATCATTTCTCCATCAGAGTAGCAATAAGACTAAAAACTTGAGACAACTGTCCTTTAATATGATATCTATTTTGAGTATACTTGTCTTTCTGTTACAAAAGTTAAAGTAAACAGAAATCTAAGATTCCTTGCACAAACTCATGATGAGGACCAATGCTTTCTACCCCTTAATCTCCATTCTAACTTACTGCATCTCTCACTAGGTTCCTTATATCTAACTTTTATAATGAATTTTAACCCATTGTTCTGTCCCATTAAAACTTTATTCTTTCCCTTCCCACTTAAACTTCTATTTTATCTCCAATCCTCTCCATTTTAATTTTCTCTGCCTTTCTACACAGAATAATGAAAAAAACTATCAGTTTCGTGGCACTCTGCATTAGGAGACAACAGCTGAATACTAGCTGCTGTTATCTTTCTTATTATATTTACTTCGGTGTTATGTGAGGATTTATACCAGAGTTACTCCTTAACACTATAGTGTAAGTCATTTGTAAAAAATAGATTCTTTATGAAATAAAGTCAAATTTAATTAACCTAACATGTTATAGCCATGAGAAGCCAAAAACAAAAGCAAGAAAATATTTCCTGTATTAATGACAAAGGATATCTTCCTAGCAAAACCCATCACTCAGCATGTGAGACAATGAAAGTAAAGAGATGTTTTGCATACTGCAACTCCATGCATTTTCATGCACCTCAGTGGAAATGAAGTACTTTGGGATATGAAAACCAAAGATATGGGACTTTCCTGGTGGTCCAGTAACTAAAATTCTGTACTTCCACTACGGGGTGTGCGGGTTTGATCCCTGGTTGGGGAACTAGGATCCAGCATGCCACGCAATACAGCCAAAAAAAAAAAAAACCCCACAAGCAACCAAACCAAAGATATGGCATAGTCTCTGTTATCCTGAAGCCAGCAATTCAATGAGGAGATAAAATACACAACCAATAGGAATAGAAAGAAAGAAAGAAAGTGAAGTCACTCAGTCGTGCCCGACTCTTTGCGACCCCGTGGACTGTAACCCACCAGGCTCCTCTGTCCATGGGATTCTCCAGGCAAGAATACTGGAGTGGGTTGCCATTTCCTTCTCCAGGGGATCTTCCCAACCCAGGGATTGAACCTGGGTCTCCTGCATTGCAGGCAGATGCTTTATCCTCTGAGCCACCAGGGAATCAAGAAAATTCTTATGAAAAAAGACTTAGAATGAGAGATTGCGAGATGGAGCAGAAATAAACCCTGCACAGTGATTGTATCAGGTAAAAGAAATGAAAGAAAACACAGCAAACCTCCCTGTATCTTTCACCAAGAAAATTCAAATTGGAGGCAGAATTGGAGCCCTAGCAAACCCAGAAAATGAAAAACACATAAGTGGTCTCCTTGTTTGAAGTTAAGCACTAGTGTGGGGATCAGTTCAGTTCAGTTGCTCAGTCATGTCCGACTCTTTGTGACCCCATGGACCGCTGTACACCAGGCCTCCCTGTCCATCACCAACTCCCGGAGTTTACCCAAACTCATGTCCATTTTGTTGGTGATGCCATCCAATCATCTCATCCTCTGTTGTCCCCTTCTCCCGCCTTCAATCTTTCCCAGCATCAAGTTCTTTTCAAATGAGTCAGCTCTTCACATTAGGTGGCCAGAGTATTGGAGTTTCAGCTTCAACATCAGTCCTTCCAAAATATCATAGGTGTTTGTGTCTAGGCAGGCACTATCCTAGCAATTGGGAGCTTAGGCAGCACTTTACCTCAGGTTGTTTTCACATTATTTGGGAAGATGAACACCTAAAGAGACAATTTTAATATAAATGCTCACTGAGATATATGCAGAGACTGTGTAGGAGAATGTGGAAGGCCCCTAAACCTCCAGGAAGTCTAGGGAAGTTTACTCTGAAGAGGAAAGGAAAGAAAGCTGAGGGGCACCACAGCCACATCCAAAAGATGTAAGCATTAAAACACATGAATGATGTCCCAAACACCATCCCTTTGCCTACCTTCCTTCCCCTCTCTTCTCTTCCCCTCCCTTCCTTCTCTACCTCTCCCCTTACCCTCCACATCCCACTCCCCTGTCCCTCTCACCCATTTTATTCTCTTCCTGATTACAAAGCACCATAGCAAGTGGCAAGGATCCCAGCTCTGCCCTTAACTCTGTCCTCTGGTGATGTGTGTCTTGGCAGGTATGATAGTTTAGTGGGGACATCTTCCGGGAGGTTATTTACATGACAGTTTTGGAAAGAGTAAAGGAAAACTTGGGAAAAGACAAAATTTTGTGCATCATGGATATTGATTACCTCACCAAATCTATTGAATCCCTATCTGAGCGCAAGGGAGGGAAAAACTATAAGCCAAAATCCAAGGAGCATTTTCCAGAAAAACTGACACTCAGAAGCACATAAGAAATACCACTCTGGTGCCCAACTCACAACTACAAGGCACTTCATTTACTAAAAACAAGGATATTAATCAACACCTATATGGTAGCTTCTTCAAAAAAGAAGAAAGAGTATTTTAAAGGTTATATTATTGTATTCTGAGAATTTTGCAAACCAGAGGCTTTTTTCCCACCTGATGGATACTCTCTCTGCTGTAACATTTCTGAAGCAAGGTTCTTCAACTTCTGCATTACTGGACCAGATGATTCTTTGTTGTGGGGTCTGGGCTGTGTACTGCAGGATGCTACAACACATTCTACAAAGGCTGCCCCCCTGAGATGTCAGCAGCAAAGAGTTGTGACAGTCAAGAATGTCTCCAGACAAGGCCAAATGCCTCTGGAGGGCAAAATCATCCCAGTTGAGAACCGCTGTTCTACAGTAGTATGTAGTCCTTTGGTACTCTGATGTCTGCTGTCCTATGTCACTGACTAGCTTTCCATGTATCTTTCTAACAAGCTACCAGTGAAGATCACATAGTAGACACTCAATAAATACTCATTGACCGAAATGAATAAACCTTCTCAGCATCGCATGTTTTTCCTTTTCTTAAATTCTTTAAAGTTGAGACAACCACACGCTTTCCCATGTGGACCTCCCTCTGTGAGCAAACAGAACAAGCCAACAAACCAAAGGCAGAACTTGGCTCCAAGAAAGAAAATGTGTAGAATGGAGTTATTTATTAAGAACAATCCAATCTGAGAAACATCTTTAAAGATAATTTATCTTCCCTTCAGTTGCATCCATTTTCCTCTAGGGAAGCTTTAAAACTGTGTATAAATGTTTGTAAACTCTTGCTTTCTCCATGGTTACAAACTATGAGATCCTATTTATTTATACTGAGAGGTCAAGACTGAGGCTATTATCAACAAGAGATACACTAAGATAATGGTACTCTACCCATATTATTTAGGGCAAATATTTGTCAAAAATATAAATTGAAGCTCCCTTAAATGAGTCAGACCTTATATACCCTTCCTACAACTCAAAAAAAAAAAAAAAAATCTTAAAGGAAGGAAAAAACTGCAGGCAAAATAACTATGACAATATGAAGCTGGGCAGACTATGAAGTGAATCATGGGCAGAAAGGACTGCAAACATCAGGGAATGAGATACCCTGAATGGTATGCAGTGTCTGAGAAGAAAAGTCAAGCTTTGAAACCTGGTACTCAACAAATCAAGGTCTGACAAATGGCACACAAAGGAGGCTGGTATCATGTCCCTTGACTCAGTCTATGGCCCAAATGTTTTGCATTTGAAGGCATTTATGAGAAGCTGAATGAACTCTTGTGGTTGGCTCAGAAATGTCGGTGTCTTAAGGCCAGAACGCTTTCAACCTCATCATTTCCTAACTTGAAGACAGGAAACTGGAAAAGCTTCATGAAGTGTAAGGGAGACAGATTTCATGTTTAAATGTAACAGTATGTTTCTCAAAATATTTAAACGAGTTAGGGAATAAATCTCTTAACTAGAAAGTTAATAAACCAAATGCATGTGTTTTATCCATCTCAAAATCTACTGTAGTATTTTCCTTAAATACTTTATGGCTTTTTAAAAGGAGAGAAAACCAGAAAAGAAATGTCTTTTTTTTTTTCTCTCTCTCTCATTTACACATGGTAGAAGTTTCCAGAGGGAGAGAGGGAAGAAAGGGGGCCTCACATTTACTGAGCATTTATTACATGATACTTACTGAATCTTTCAAAAGTACTATTTCATTTAATCAGAAAAATCCTGTGAGGTAAGTACTGATAACCCCATTATGTAGATGAAGGAACTGATGCCCAAACCATAGAGTTAGGAAGTACCAGAATTTGAACACCAAAATCTATGCTATATCCCTAAGTTACTAAAACAATGCCCCAAAATTTTTCCTGATTTTTTCTCAGAGAAGCCCAAAGTAGAAAACAAACAAACACAAAACAATCACCACTGTGTTAGACTCTGAAGATGATAGAATTTTTTTTTAAGTGTGGCCTATAAAAACAATACTTTGTCAATATATTACATTCCTTCTCATGTTCTGCTCAATTAAACTCAGGTTAAGGGACTTCCCTGGTGGCTCAGATGGTTAAGCATCTGCCTGCAATGTGGGAGACCCGGGTTTGATCCCTGGGTCGGGAAGATCCCCTGGAGAAGGAAATGGCAATCCACTCCAGTACTATTGCCTGGAAAATCCCATGGACAGAGGAGCCTGGTAGGCTACAGTACATGGGGTCGCAAAGAGTCAGACACGACTGAGAGACTTCACTTTCACTTTTACTTAAGGTAATAAATATACATACTTTTATAGTAGAATTATTATTTAACAGTGAAATAGAAAATAAAACACCTAACTGATCTCAGATGTAACTAAATGTAATAACTTCTGGCAAAAGTATGCACAGAATTTACTACAGAGGATTTATTTTTAGCCTAATAACCGCAGCTCAGGGAATGTTTCTGATGTAAAAATCAAGATATATTTTTCCCTTTTTGCCTAATTGTTTTTGACTTTGAGGTTATCATGATGATACTAGAAAAGAGAAAAAGATTGTACAAATTTGTCTTTGTTGAAATTTAAAGTGGTTGTACCCAATTTTCCTATTAGATATCCCATGACTATTCATATTGATGGGTTGATAGGTCTACATGGCTGATGCAAAATATACCTGACATGTGGGGAGGAAAAAAAAAAAAAGGCAAGTTATCCTACTCCAGTAGGAAAAGGACTCAGCCAGTTTCATTACTCCAAAAACGCTGGCCCATACCCAGAATCTCCTTTCATATTCCAAAGTCTAAAAGAAAATCTCAAAGATGCTCTTTCCCATTCGCTGAACACCACTGCAGAAGGCTCCACTGGTTGGTGTTCTGCAGTGCTGAAACTTTCATTTGCTTTGGGGAAAAAAAGAGAGAAGAGGTGAAACATTTGCTACTGAAAGATTTTACTTAAAGTAAAATCATATGTTTCCCCCCATTGCTCATATTAATGTATGGTGCATTAAAATTTAGTCCCTTAAGTCTTCATTATTCAGGCACTCACTCATATGGAAAACGTGGTAATTTAATTAAAACAGGCATTGTAGGTTAGATATCCCATGGGATACAAACCTAGAAAAATTATCTAATCCCCATGGTTTTCATTGTGAAAATGTATTAATATTAGACCACAAGACCACAGCAGAAAAAAACTTCTGCTCATTTGCAAAGCAGTAATCTGATACAGAAACAACTCCAGTCTAAGAAGCCAAAGAACACACCATTATTGCTGGAATGAGTGGAGACTTCGTTAGAGATGGCTGCTCTGCTCTCACAGAGGTTAGCAAAATGCTGCAGGAGAAGCATTTTCAGAGATAACAACTCTGCTTTGTTTAGAATACAATT
The DNA here is from genome assembly GCF_029407905.1 of Bubalus kerabau. NCBI lineage: Eukaryota > Metazoa > Chordata > Mammalia > Artiodactyla > Bovidae > Bubalus > Bubalus kerabau. The sequence continues at coordinate 34,792,109 of NC_073639.1, read as the reverse complement.
GCTGATGGTGACGTTATGATAGTCTATTGAACGGACTTCCAAAATGCAATCTTTTCAGAGCATGATATTTCATCTTTTAAAATATGTTACCATCTTTTTTTTTTATGAAAAACAATATTAACAAGTGCTATACGCAAACAAAATCAATCTCATTTACCCCTGAGCATCTATTACTGCTAACATGGAGGTTCCCGTTTTCTAATTCCATACTCAAGTTTATTTCCATAGACTAGTCACAAGCCATAATACCCTTAGTTTTGGGAACCTAAAACAAAAGAAACTTACAAGATCAACCTTAGATCAACAAGATTCCATAATAAAAAATATTTTAAAATTACCTCCTCTATCAATCTTACCACAGTGAATAAAATCTTTATATCATTCACTCCTTGCTGCTAAGTCCTCAAAGCCTACAATTTTAGATTACTGCCTATTTGGGTTCATGTTGATGTATTTCCTCATCATCCAGATTACAATATCTTAGGTTGAACTATTTTACTAAATTATATATCTCACGAAAGCCTATAGTAGTGATGATAGTGAAGTTAGCTTTTCTTGAGTTAAGAGGACAGGAGAGCTTACCTGGCACATGGAACACTGATTTGGAAAAGAAAATCATAAAAGCATAAGACATATTTCCTGGATCATATTTTATCCAACATGAACATCTCTGGAATAGAAATTTAGTGGGGCATCAATGATTTCTCATGACTTCTGGAGTTCACTTGATACTGTATTATTTCTACTCTAATTTCAGCTAAACCAATATAAATGGGACAGAGCATTCACAATGTTAAAATAGCTCCTCAAAACTTTTATGTGCCTTTCCTCACCAATCCTACTCTATCAAATTAATGCTTCCGACATCATCTGCATTTGGCCCACTACAGGCATACCCAATGGATCAGAAGAAATTTTAGAAGGGTGACCCAAAAAAAAAAAAAAAAGGTTGAAACTAGAAGAAATGGAATCCCAGAATCAAAAGAAAGAAAAAGTTTCAAGACAAATAGGTTGAACAGGAGATCAAAGTTCAAAAGGATAAAAACGAAAATGTAATCATGACCTTCATATGCCTGAGGAGCAACTAGGAGGGCAGAATGGTAGGAGCCATGGGTAGAAAAGAGACAGTAGTAAGAACCTTATCTCTAAGTGGTAGGAAAAGCAATGATGATGTAAGATAATGTAACCTTTCAAACTAGAAAAATGAATACGTGTGGTGAGAATCCATTGTGAATGAAAATCCATCTATAGTTGTGAAAGCACATTCTGACGTCTCTTTGGACCAAAGACTATAAAGAAAGAGTGGAAATAGAAATAATAAAGAAACAATTTAAAGACAAATGTTTAATTCCCATTTCTCCTTGTTTAATTTCACTTGCCTTACATATTTTCCCATCATTTTATTTTTAAGCTGTGTATAAAGCTGAGTCTGGAAAAGACCCTGATGCTGGGAAAGATGGAGGGTAGGAGGAGAAGGAGGTGACAGAGGATGAGATGCTTGGATGGCATCATTGACTCAATGGACATGAGTTTGAGCAAACTCCAGGAGCTGATGCAGGACAGGGAAGTCTGACTTGCTGCAGTCCATGGGGCACAAAGAGTGGGACACAACTTAGCAATTGAACAATAATTTTTTGAACAGTATGTAGTAGAATTTGCTTTGTGAATCTTTTGTCTTATAATTGAGCTCAACTCTTATTTATTGTTATAACTGATACATTAGTTCTTACTTCTGCTTTCTTCCCTTTTACTTCCTTTTTCTTTCTTTTCTTCCATCTCATCTGCTGATCTATATATTGTTTCCATTCTTTCATTCTCAAGCAAATTAGAGACATGCCATCTATTTTTATTCTACTATTAAGATTTTACCAATATGTTTATACTAGAAATAATCCAGTAGACAAATATATAATTTCACTGGGAAAATTCTTTTCCTAAGCATTGGTGCAAGAAAAGAAACAGCTCTTCTTTTTCTCTTAATCATCTAATTACCAGGTGTTATTTCACTGATGAAGACTCCCTCCTGAATATCATGAATATTAACAAGAGTATCTTCTAGACATTAAGAGCAGTTTCCGTAGCTGTACATGGCATTTTAGGGCAGATGCAAGTCTTGTAAATACCTTCATATTATACATCGGAGTCAGCCATGGAGGATATCTGCTGCTATGTCATAGCAAGGGTCCTTCAATCACAGAGATTATTTTAACTATTTAACAACTATGTGGTGATTTTGCTCTCAGAGCAGCTGCTTCAATAAATAAAACTCTCCATATCCTTCTTAAAACAAAACTTTAATAGAAAAACATGTTTTTACAATTATTTTCCCATCTAATAACCTGTTTGGAAATAGACATAAAAAAAAAATTCATGAAGTCCCCATTATATAATTTCCTGAATACAATTCAACTCCCCCAATTAGATTAGTGAGAATCTAATGCATAGAAATCATATTCCTTACTCTCAAAATAGGTTGAAACTTGGTGAAGAAACTTCTTACAGTATCAACTGAAAAGTAAGGCAGTGTTATAATCACTAACACTTCACCTTTTACACAAGGTATAAATTCTCACAGTGTAATAGGATGGGAAAAATCACTTCTCAACTGCTGTCCTCTGTCTTTTTCTCTCTCACACCTCATGTTCATTTATTTATTTAAAATCACTTCTATGATGTTTGCTATATGCCAGGCAATGTTCTGTCTTTTACATATACTAAGCCACTTAATTCTGACAACTCTAGAGGTAAATATTGATATCATACCCATTCTACAAATGAGAGGACTGAGGATTTGACTACAGCTAGGACTGTGTTCTTGCCTGGAGAATCCCAGGGACGGGGGAGCCTGTTGGGCTGCCGTCTGTGGGGTCACACAGAGTTAGACATGACTGAAGTGACTTAGCAGCAGCAGGACTGCTTTAGAGTGTGTGGTTTAGACATTACACTCTACCATCTTACCAGCATCCTCAGATATTACTGGTTTGTGCTTACACAGCTCAGGTAAAAGTTAAGGTGAGTTTAAGGAGGAAACAGAACAAAAGTCAAAAAATAAAACAGATTCGGGTATACATCCCTAGTCTGTACCTTACTATCTATGAAAAAATGGGTAGGCAGCATTATGGCTCTACGAATATTTCAATCCTAATCCCCAGGACTAAAAATGATGAGATACCACACCCATTAATATGCTAACCTCACATAGCAAGGGGGCTTTGAAATGTAATTAGGATTATTAATCAGTTGATCTTAAAATAGAGATTTTATCCTGGATTATTTGGGAGAGCCTAATGTAATCCCAGGAGGCCTTAAAAGCAGAGGCAAAAGAGGAAATCGAATTGATTCAAAGTATTCAATGTGCTGAGGCTGGTGTGATGATGAAGGAGGCTGCTGCTGCTGCTAAGTCGCATCAGTCCTGTCCGACTCTGTGCAACCCCATAGATGGCAGCCCACCAGGCTCCCCCATCTCTGGGATTCTCCAGGCAAGAACACTGGAGTGGTTGCCATTTCCTTCTCCAATGCATGAAAGTGAAAAGTGAAAGTGAAGTCACTCAGTCGTGTCCGATTCTTTGCGACCCGATGGACTGCAGCCTTCCAGGCTCTTCGGTGCATGGGATTTTCCAGGCAAGAGTACTGGAGTGGGGTGCCATCGCCTTCTCTGTGGAGGAGGTTGGCTGGCAAGTAAATGGAGACCTCAGTCCTACAACTAGAGTGCTTAATTTTGCCAATGATGGGCCTGAGCTTGAAAACAGGGTCTTCCATACAGTCTCCAGAAAGGAACACAGCCTGGTTGAGACCTTGATTTTAACCTTGTAGGTTTCTGAGCAGAGTAACCAGTCCTGCTGTGTTGGACTTCTGATCAAAGAACACTGAAATAATAAATTGGTATTTAAAGCTATTTAAAAAAAAAGAGTGGAAACAGTAAAACATTTTAGGAGATTATTACATGGGTCTATTGAAAGGTGGTACTGGTTTGTACTAGGGTGGAAGAAGAGAAGGTAGTGAGAAATTATCTAATTAAGGAAAATATTTTAAAATTAAAGGTAGGAGGAGAGTAAGGGTAGGAGAGAAACTAAGGATAACTTGGTAATTTTGTGTCTTAGTAACTGGGAAAATAATATTATATATTATGGGGAATAATTTGGGAAATATCAGATTTAAGGAGGGTGGTAAAGACTTCTTTGTCAGAAACAAAAAAAAAAAAAGAATTCTTTGTCGGAAATGTTATGTTTGAGATCGCTATTAGACACCAAGATAAAGGTGTCAAGTTGGCAGCTATATAAACAAGTCTAGAAATTAGAGGAGAGGTTCAGTTCAGTTCAGTTCAGTCACTCAGTCGTGTCTGACTCTTTGCGACCCCATGAATCGCAGCACACCAGGCCTCCCTGTCCATCAACAACTCCCGGAGTTCACTCAGACTCATGTCCATCGAGTCAGTAACGCCATCCACCATCTCATCCTCTGTCGTCCCCTTCTCCTCCTGCCCCCAATCCCTCCTAGCATCAGGGTCTTTCCCAATGAGTCAACTCTTCGCATGAGGTGGCCCAAGTACTGGAGTTTTAGCTTTAGCATCATTCCTTCCAAAGAAATCCCAGGGCTGAGCTCCTTCAGAATGGACTGGTTGGATCTCCTTGCAGTCCAAGGGACTCTCAAGAGTCTTCTCCAACACCACAGTTCAAAAGCATCAATTCTTTGGCACTCAGGCTTCTTCACAATCCAACTCTCACATCCATACATGACCACTGGAAAAACCATAGCCTTGACTAGACAGACCTTTGTTGGCAAAGTAATGTCTCTGCTTTTGAATATGCTATCTAGGTTGGTCATAACCTTCCTTCCAAGGAGTAAGTGTCTTTTAATTTCATGGCTGAAATCACCATCTGCAGTGATTTTGGAGCCCAAAAAAATAAAGTCTGAGACTGTTTCCACTGTTTCCCCCTCTATTTCCCATGAAGTGATGGGACCGGATGCCATGATCTTCGTTTTCTGAATGTTGAGCTTTAAGCCAACTTTTTCACTCTCCACTTTCACTTTCATCAAGAGGCTTTAGTTCCTCTTCACTTTCTGCTATAAGGGTGGTGTCATCTGCATATCTGAGGTTATTGATATTTCTCCCGGCAATCTTGATTCCAGCTTGTGTTTCTTCCAGTCCAGCATTTCTCATGATGTACTCTGCATATAAGTTAAATAAGCAGGGTGACAATATACAGCTTGACGTACTCCTTAGGACTAACAAAATAATATGAGCATATATCACGATATACATGATATTTAAACAGTGGGAATTAGTGAGATCCTCTGTAGAGTGACGTATGTGTGCATGCATGTTAAGTTGCTTCAGTCATTATCGACTTTGTGGGACTGTGACCCCATGGACTATAGCCCACCAGGCTCCTCCATCCATGGGGTTCTCCAGGCAAGAATATTGGAATGGGTTGCCATGCTCTCCTACAGGGGATCTTCCCAACCCCGGGATCAAGCCCACGTCTCTTATGTCTCCTGCATCAGCAGAAAGGTTCTTTACTACCAGCTCCACCTGGGAAGCCTTGCAGAGCAACAGCAGGCAGCAAAGAAGGTGAGGACTAAGCAAGCAGATCCGCTGCTGCTGCTGCTAAGTCACTTCAGTCACGTCCGACTATGTGCGACCCCATAGACGGCAGCCCACCAGGCTCCCCAGTCCCTGGGATTCTCCAGGCAAGAACACTGGAGTGGGTTGCCATTTCCTCCTCCAATGCATGAAAGTGAAAAAGTGAAAGTGAAGTCGCTCAGTTGTGTCCGACTCTTAGGACCCCATAGACTGCAGGTCACCAGGCTCCTCCATCCATGGGATTTTTCAGGCAAGATACTGGAGTGGGGTGCCATTGCCTTCTCCAAAGCAAGCAGATCTAGGGTACGCCAACTGATAGAAATCAGGAAGAAAAAAAACCTGCATGGATAATGGAAGGATCTAGCCAACGAGGAAGGAAGAAGTACAGACTGTATATCCCTGAATCAAGGGAAAGAATTTTTTCAAGAGCTACATCAAATACAGCTGAAAAGTTAATGAACACAATGATTATGAAATTATCTTTGAATTTTATGACAAGAGTTTACATGTAAACATAATAACTTAATAAATGACGTGATGGGAATAAAATGTAGATATGAATGCATTAAAACAAGAATGAAAAGCAGGAAAAGTTGATGCAATGAGTGCTGTGGTGCTTCTGTACTGTGGTGACTTGAGTCGTTTGAACTGTGTTTTATAAAAACCCATTCTCTCTATGGTTCTGGATTAGAGCTGGACAACAAAGAAACTTGCAGACAGAATGAAGCACTGCTCTCATCTTGTTCCACAGGTAATTCTTCTTGAGATACCACACCCGTTAATATGTTAACCTCACATAGCAAGGGGGCTATTAAATGTAATTCTTCTCATTGCAAGCCCTGCTAACCAACAGCAACCCCAGACCTACCACCAGGTCCAGAGGCAAGAGCCTTCCCTGGACTTCCCTAGCTCTGCTTCATGGCCCCACTCTGGCAGTTAGACCTGTCTGGCTTTCCAGAAGCCTCTAGCTTGTTCACCCACACCAGTGTCTCAGAAGAGTGATCAGAAACTTTTCTTTGATCCTCCAACTCCCCCTCTTGTTCCTAGCTCCTCCCTGCCATAATTCCTATAATTAATCCCTATTATAGAACACTCATTCTCTCCCTACAAGTACAAAACTTTTCAAGGAGTTTTGTTCTAAAGGGAAGGAAAGAAATATAAAACAGCTGGATATAGATGCAGATATAAAGTCAAGGGGATAGCTTTCTTAAATTTTTAAGATCAGAATGATTAATATGACATATTGGTTATACTGGTGGATTAATTCGGTAAAAAGAAAAAATTGATGACCCAGGACATGGAGGAGGGAATTCAGAAGCAAAATCCTTAAGTAAGCACATGGGGATACAACAAAGGAATGGTCTTATATAGATTTTGAAGCTGTTCATCATCATAATAGAAGGTTGAGACTATGAACACAAATACAGGGAAATTGATAAATTGAGGGTAATATATTAAGATGAGGTTTGTGTTTTGACTGCTTTATTAGCTGAGACTGAAGAATAAGAAATAGATGTTGAAGGTCTGACAAGGAGAAACTGTAAAATAAATGTTGAAAAATAGGAGAAAAGTTGACTAGGGAAGTGTAATAGAATAACTGGGCAGAGCTGAAGGAAAGCTTAAACTGTGAAAACTGACACCAGTCAGTAAGTTTTCTGTTTGTTGGTTGTTTTCTTTTTTTTTTTTTTCCAATATACCCACCTGTTGGTTATAGGTTTGGAACAGAAGGCTTGGATTTAACCTGGTAAATTTAGATGACGGAGAAATGTAGATGCATGTAAGGTGATGATTTCAGTAACTTGACTCTAAGCATGGAAAATGGGAAAATGAGCACATAAAAAAGAGTATGATGTGGACAATAACATTCAATTTCTCAGTTAGGCATGAGAATTCATCCCGTGAGGATACTAGAGCAAGTGCACTGTGAAGTTAGTAGAGTTGATAAAAAAATGGGATGCTTGATATCTATGTTTTGGAAGTGGTGTAATCTTTGATAGTAACAAGGTCTAAAGTATGACCCTAAAAACAAGTGAATGAAAAGAAAGATTACTGGAAAAGGTGTCTGTCAAGTCAAGGAACTAAGATGTATTGTTACAGGGTAACATATCTTTCAGGAAGTTAATCCTGCCAAATAGTATCATCAGAGAGAGGATAACAACAGGGCTGGAACTTGTGAAGGAAGCATGGCGCCCAGGGTTCAAAATTTAAGGAGGTATGCAATTGCAGGGATTGATTCTGCACTTGCATTATATTGAGAGAGGCAATTCCTAAGCAGGTTGATAAGAAGTCGGGGGTCCCCAAGGAGAGAGGGGTCTGGAATTCTCAAGGAGGAGGAAAGGACAAATGTTTTTTTTTTTCCCTCTACATTCCTTAGGATTATATAACAATAATATATCCTGTTTGAGGGCAGTTTCTGGAAAAAATCTGGCTAATCCTGTTATCTTAAAATGTAAATTATGGGAGTGGGTCTAGTAAGGTCTTTACAACCTCCAGACATTCTTTTGATTCACTATAACTAATTAAAAAGTATATAACTCCATTGCTAACACTAGCGAGGGGGTACTCTTTCTACCTCCTTCTGATGTCTATATCAGAAGCTTTCTCTATCTCTTTTATACTTTAATAAAACTTTATTACACAAAAGCTCTGAGCGATCAAGCCTCATCTCTGCACCTCATTCTCTGAAGAATTCAATCCTTCTTCTCTGGAAGCCAAGAAACCAAGCGTCTTTCATGGTTCAGCAGCAACCTTTCAATATCAGTAACGTTAACCTAGACATTAAGAAGCATGAAGAGCAACAGAACATGGATACCATCCATTGAAAACAGAATCATGTAAGTTTTCATAATCAAAATCTATATTCTGTATTGTGCATAACTTTAAAAAACCAGTAAAAAGTCTGCTTATAAAAAAATCAATGGTTTTAATATTAAAGAGTACTCAGTAAATAAGAATTACCCCAGCTTAACATAACTATGTTGTTCACATGTGGATCTAAAACAGTCTCACTCCCTTTAACTATCTCTCATTGTTTAAGAAGTGTTCAGCGATTAATAGCTAAAGCCATTTTCTCTTCTACACCATATGGTAGACATTTGATTTTGCTATTGTCTATTCTTGACAATAGATTTTGGAGTTGACTTTAGATAACTACAGAATTGAAACTGACTTCATGAATTATTTCTGATCAATGGCCATTCTCTTTCTTAAACCTAATGAATCTCTAAAAAGTTTCCTAACTTTTGTCCTCAAATACACATTTACCAACTCACTTAAATTCATCACTGAATTTCTAACATATATACTAATCTGAGAAGAAAGGAGAAATAAGAATATTACATTGACACTGAAAAAGTTTAAAAAGTATCAACCATGAGAAAAAATTACTAAAAGAGAGCATTTGGTCTTAAAATGTATTCGAAATTCTCCTGAGAACTCCAGACAGAATAATAAAGTGATCATTGTTTTAACTTTCCAACTGAAGAGAAAGTATTTTTATTTGCAGAGCAGAGTGAGTGGGTAGAGTGAAAGTCACTCAGCCATGTCCAACTCTTTGTGACCCCATGGATTATACAGTCCACAGAATTCTCCAGGCCAGATACTGGAGTAGGTTGCCTTTCCTTTCTCCAGGGATCTTCCCAACCCAGAGATAGAATCCAGGTCTCCCTTATTGCAGGCAGATTCTCTACCTGCTGAGCCACAAGGGAAGCCCAAGAATACTGGAGTAGGTAGCCTATCCCTTCTCCAGCAGATCTTCCCGACCCAGGAATTGAACCAGGGTTTCCTGCATTGCAGCCCAGATTCTTTACCAACTGAGCTATCATATTTGTTTAGTTCAGTTTAGTCACTCAGATGTGTCTGATTCTGCGACCCCAAGGACTGCTACACGCCAGGCTTCCCTGTCTATCATCACCTGGAGCTTACTCAAATTCATGTCCATTGAGTCAGTGATGCCATCCAACCATCCAATCCACTGTCATCCCCTTCTCCTCCTGCGTTCAATCATTCCCAGCATCAGGATCTTTTCAAATAAGTCAGTTCTTCACATCAGGTGGCCAAAGTATTAGAGTTTCAGCTTCAGCATCAGTCCTTCCAATGAATATTCAGGACTGATCTCCTTTAGGATGGACTGGTTGCATCTCCTTGCAGTCCAAGGGACTCTTAAGAGTCTTCTCCAACACCATAGTTCAAAAGCATCAATTCTTTGGTGCTGGGAGCCGGCATATTGCATATTGAGTGAGGATCTGGAATAGCTCAACTGGAATTCTATCACTGCTGAGAGCCAGCGTGAGGCACTCCACCCATGACAAAGGTCATGAGGAAGGAGGCTCGGCATACGCAAAGGCGGGATCGAGCCTCAGGAGTCCCCCTGGAAATTCTCGAGCATCTACCCCCAAAACCAGAGTCTGCCTACTTTCTGCTTTGTGCTTTCACCTACACCTCTGACTTTACGGGGGGCTGTCTCCCACTACCTCTCTCTGAAAAAAGAGTTAGCTTACAGCTCCAGTTAATAATTCTTGGATGTGACAGTGTTTAACCTACAAACTCCTTTGGAAATCCTCTAGCCTGCCTGAATAGGTTTTTCTGGCCACATGTGATTGTTCAGAGCCTCCCAACTGTGAGAGGCAGGAGATGTTCTAAACTGCCTAAACACAGATTCCTTTGAGTAGTTAAAAGATTGATTAGAAAATGTATTGGTGAAGGGTTTTTCACTTGTTGGGCCAATGTTTGCTGCTAAGTCTCCATACTCCTTACCTACTGTGTCTTTGGCAGTGTATTGATTGATATAATGGGTGTATAGAAATGTAAAATGCCGCTTTGTCCAATGCTTTTTGGAAGGCTGGCGCCTGACTTTGGAATAATCACCTTTAGAGAAAGATAAGTTTCTTAAAATGTTAACAGGCCTCCGGGCCAGAAGATGATGTCAATCACCTGAACTTTTGCATATGATAAGTTTGCAGGAAGAAAGCCTGGCTTGCTGCATGACTCTACCCCTTCCCCCATTATCCTCTATGCATACCTTAAGGTATAAAAACTACTTTGGAAAATAAAGTGCGGGCCTTGTTCACTGAAACTTGGTCTCCCCATGTCACTATCTCTCCCAAATTCCAGCTGAGCGTCCATCTGGAGCGCGGATGTCCTCTGCGACCATTTATTTGCCTGGGCTTCTAAGACCCACTCGAGAAGGTGTCTAAGGTGGGGCACCTTCCGCTATTCGAGAGGGCGCCTGCGGCCTCCGTGGTCAGAGCTAACCTGGTGTCACGGGTTATATTGATTTTCCGCGTAAACCAAGCCACTCAGCTTCTTTTCTCCACTGAATTTTCCTACTGAGCTATCCTTATTTCAGCCGCTTTTCTCCACTGAGTTTCCTCACTGAGCTATCCTTATTCTATTACTCTTTGTATCCTTAATTAAAGTGTAATTAAGCAGTTATTCCCTGACCCTCGCCTAGCCGTCTCTCCTTCGAATACCCTGGATCAGCCGGGGCTGGTCCCCGGCACTTTGGCACTCAGCTTTTTTATAATTAACCTCTCACATCCATACATGACTACTGGAAAAACCATAGCATTGACTAGATGAACCTTTGTTGGCAAAGTAATGTCTCTGCTTTTTAAAAAGCTGTTTAGTTTTCTCACAGCTTTTCTTCCAAGGAGCAAATGTCTTTTAATTTCATGGCTGCAGTCACCATCTACAGTGATTCTGGAGCCCCCCCAAAATAAAGTCAGCCACTGTTCCCATTGTTTCCCCATCTATTTGCCATGGAGTGATGGGACCAGATGCCATGATCTTAGTTTTCTGAATGTTGAGATTTAAGCTAACTTTTTCACTCTCCTCCTTCACTTTCATCAAGAGGCTCTTTAGTTCTTCTTTGCTTTCTGCCGTAAAGGTGGTATCATCTGCATATCTGAGGTTATTAATGTTTCTCCTGGCAGTCTTGATTCCAGCTTGTGCTTCTTCCAGCCCAGCATTTCTCATGATGTACTCTGCATATAAGTTAAATAATCATGGTGACAAAATACAGCCTTGACGTTCTCCTTTTCCTATTTGGAACCAGTCTGTTGTTCCATGTCCAGTTATTACTGTTGCTTCCTGACCTGCATAAAGATTTCTCAGGAGGCAGGTCAGGTGGTCCCATCTCTTTCAGAATTTTCCACAGTTTGCTGTGATCCACACAGTCAAAGGAGTTGGCATAGTCAATAATGCAAAAGTAGATCTTTTTCTGGAACTCTCTTGCTTTTTCGATGATCCTGTGGATGTTGACAATTTGATCTCTGGTTTCTCTGCCTTTTCTAAATCCAGCTTGAACATGTGGAAATTCACCGTTCACGTACTGTTGAAGCCTGGCTTGGAGAATTTTGAGCATTACTTTACTAGTGTGTGAGACGAGTGCAATTGTGTAGTAGTTTGTGCATTCTTTGGCATTGCCTTTCTTTGGGATTGGAATGAAAACTGACCTTTTCCAGTCCTGTGGCCACTGCTGAGTTTTTCAAATCATATTTGTAAATACATCTAACTCATCCAAGCTTTTGTTTCTACCTAAATTCACACTGATGACTCCTGGAATACCATAAGATGCAATGCTAACCTGTACTGCTTTGAGAAAAATAATGACATCTTATAACCCAAACTTCCACTTCAGAGCAATCATCCTAAAAACCTCCTAATACCGTCAATGTAACTTAAAACTATATAAACCTCAGTATATATAATGAATGCTGAAAATGGCTTTAGTAGTTACCCCCAAAATTCACTGCCCCTACTTTGAAAAAAAAAAAAAAAAAAGGACGTAAAGATAGAATCTACTATGCTGAGCCAAAACATGTAATCATGAGTGATATTTGCCATCCCAGAGATGTAATTAGATTCCTTTAGAGAATGAACAAAGGCTTAAAACTACCACCTGGAATAATTACTTTAAAGGTCAAAGAAATTAAAAATACTCACAAATCCTATTTGGGTTAGACCTTTATGAGATACGTTTAACATGCAATCTCAATGAAATAAGGAGAAATATTAGACCAGGCCTGCCTAAAAACAGATCCAAGATGGGATTAAACATGCAAGGATTTTATTAAGGAAAATGTCCGTGTGAGGAAATGGGGAGGGAGCCAGGAGAGGCGGAGAGAGACACCAACACCTGATACAAGCCTGGCTCCAAGGGAAGGAGAGACGAAATAAAGGTCTGCTGGAAGCATCCTGGACTGTCCTGCAGTTCAAGGAAGCCTCAGCCAGGTGTTCAGGAGCCTGAGCCCCAGACACCTATCAGCGAAGCCCTGAGTCTGCCAGGAACAGGACTACCTTAGAGTCCCGCCTGTGCTGTACAGCGGCAGCAGGCCATGGAAAGCATGGCTTCTGTGAAAATGCCTTGATAGACTTCAGAGCAGGGAACCTGGAGTCTTCTGTCGATCATATACTTGCAGGTGGACTTTGAGGCACACTCTCACGGCTCCCAGAGGTGGCGGTGGTTAAGTTGCTGAGTCGTGTCTGACCCTTGTGACCCCCATGGATAGTAGCCTGCCAGGCTCCTCTGTCCATGGCTCCCACAGCGGGAAACATAACTAATATTCTACTATTTTCAATATCAGATTTGTACCAAGATTTAAACCTCACAAGCACTTAAGTATCTTTTAACTGGACTGATATTGGTAATAAGAATGATCACTGAAATAGCATCAAAATATGTATCTTAGGCATACATATGTAACAAAGATTTTACCGGAATGCAAACTGACAACTCATTCCTTCTCCTGCCCAAATACATAACTTTGCTTCTGGAATAAAACAGAATACTCATTTTTTTTCTTTTTTACTCAGTTACACAAAGTCTCTTCAACATTCTTTCAGATTATGATTTTATATATTACTGTTTTAGTATAGACTCTTTGGATCTACTTTGTTCAAATATCTCCTTTAAATTTCTACCTAAATAAGCTTTTCCACTACATTTTTATTCCTAAACAATTTTAAAACTTGTGTGCCAGATGTTATTAGAAATATTTATTAATGCATCCTTTCAGTGCAGTTCAGTTGCCCAGTCATGACTGACTCTTTGCAACCCCTTGGAATGCAGCATCCCAAGCTTCCCTGTTCATCACCAAGTTCTGGAGCTTGCTCAAACTTATGTCTGTTGAGTCTGTGATGCCATCCAACCATCTCATCCTCTGTCATCCCCTTCTCATCTGCCTTCAATCATTCCCAATATCAGGGTCTTTTACAATGAGTCAGTTCTTTGCATCAGCTGGCCAAAGTATTGGACTTTCAGCTTCAGCATCAGTCCTTCCAATGAATATTCAGGACTGATTTCCTTTAGGATGGACTGCTTGGACCTCATTGTAGACCGAGACTCTCAAGAATATTCTCCAACACCACAGTTCAAAGGCATCAAATCTTTAGGGCTCAGCTTTCTTTACAGTCCAATTCTCACATCCATACATGACTACTGGAAAAACCGTAGCTTTGACTAGATGGACCTTTGTTGGCAATGTAATGTCTCTGCTTTTGAATATGCTGTCTAGGTTGGTCATAGTTTCTCTTCCAAGAAGCAAGTGTCTTTTAATTTCATGGCTGCAGTCACCATCTGCAGTGATTTTGGAGCCCCACAAAAAAATAAGTCTCTCACTGTTTCCACTGTTTCCCTATCTATTTGCCATGAAGTGATGGGACCAAATGCCATGATCTTAGTTTTCTGAATGTTGACTTTTAAGCTAACTTTTTCACTCTCCTCTTTCACTTTCATCAAGAGGCTCTTTAGTTCTTCACTTTCTGCCATAAGGGTGCTGTAATTTGCATATCTAAGCTTATTTATATTTCTCCCAGCAGTCTTGATTCCAGTATGTGCTTCAACCAGCCCAGCATTTAACATGATGTACTCTCCATAAAAGTTAAATAATCAGGGTGACAATATACAGCCTTGATATACTTCTTTCCTGATTTGGAAACAATCTGTTGTTCCATGTCCAGTGCTAACTGTTGCTTCTTGGCCTTCACACAGATTTGTCAGGAGGCAGGACAGGTGGTCTGGTATTGCCATATCTTTAAGAATTTTTCACTTTGTTGTCAAAGGCTTTGACATAGTCAATAAAGCAGAAATAGATGTTTTTCTGGAACTCTCTTGCTTTTTAAATGATCCAATAGATTTTGGCAATTTGATCTCTGGTTCCTCTGCCTTTTCTAAATCTAGCTTGAACATATGGAAGTTCTCAGCTCACACACTGTTGAAGCCTGACTTGGAGAATTTAGAGCATTACTTTGCTAGCATGTGCAATGAGTGCTATTGTGTAATAGTTTGAACATCGTTTGGCATTGCCTTTCATTAGAATTAAAATGAAAACTGAACTTTTCCAGTCCTGTGTCCACTGCTGAGCTTTCCAAATTTGCTGGCATATTGAATGCAGCACTTTCACTGCATCATCTTTTAGGATTCGAATTAACTCAACTGGAATTCCAGCACCTCCACTAGCTTTGTTCGTAGTGATGCTTCCTAAGGCCCACTTGACTTCACATTCCAGGATGTTTGTCTCTAGTCCACTGATCACACCATCATGGTCATCTGGGTCATGAAGATCTTTTTTGTACAGTTCTTCTGTGTATTCTTGCCACATCCTCTTAATATCTTCTGCTTCTGTTAGGGCCATACCATTTCTGTCCTTTATTGAGCCCATCTTTGCATGAAATGTGCCCTTGGTATTTTGAATTTTCTTGAAGAGATCTCTAGTCTTTACCATTCTATTGTTTTCCTCTATTTCTTTGCATTGATCACTGAAGAAGGCTTTCTTATCTTTCCTTGCTATTCTTTGAAATTCTACATTTAAATGGGTATATCTTTCCTTTTCTCCTTTGCCTTTCACTTGTCTTCTTTTCTCAGCTATTTGTAAGGCCTCCTCAGACAACCATTTTGCCTTTTTGCATTTCTTTTTCTTAAGGATGGTCTTGATCACTACATCCTATATACTGTTATGAACTTCTGTCCACAGTTCTTCAGGCACTCTGTCTATCAGATATAATCCCTTGGATCTATTTGTCACTTTCACTATATAATCATAAGTGATTTGATTTAGGTCATACCTGAATGGTCTAGTGGTTTTCCCTACTTTCTTCAATTTAAGTCTGAATTTGGCAATAAGGAGTTCATGATCTGAGCCAAAAACCACTCCTGGTCTTGTTTTTGCTGACTGTATAGAGCTTCTCCATCTTTTGTTGCAAAGAATGTAATCCATCTGATTTCAGTATTGACCATCTGGTGATGTCCATATGTAGAGGGACACATGGAAGAGGGTGTTGGCCCCAAACTCAGCAATTTAAACAAGATGAAGAGACAGAGGAATAGCCAGCAGATAAAGGAACAGGATAAATGCCCACCAAACCAAGCAAAAGAGGAAGAGATAAGGAATCTACCTGATAAAAAATTCCAAATAATGATAGTGAAATTGATCTAAAATCTTGAAATTAAAATGGAATCACAGATAAATAGCCTAGAGGCAAGGATTGAGAAGATGCAAGAAAGGTTTAACAAGGACTTAGAAGAAATAAAAAAGAGTCAATATATAATGAATAATGCAATAAGTGAAATTAAAAACACTCTGGAGGCAACAAATAGTAGAATAACAGAGGCAGAAGATAGGATTAGTGAATTAGAAGATAGAATGGTAGAAATAAATGAATCAGAGAGGATAAAAGAAAAACAAATTAAAAGAAATGAGGACAATCTCAGAGACCTCCAGGATGATATTAAACGCTACAACATTCGAATCATAGGGGTCCCAGAAGAAGAAGACAAAAAGAAAGACCATGAGAAAATACTTGAGGAGATAATAGTTGAAAACTTCCCTAAAATGGGGAAGGAAATAATCACCCAAGTCCAAGAAACCCAGAGAGTCCCAAACAGGATAAACCCAAGGCAAAACACCCCAAGACACATATTAATCAAATTAACAAAGATCAAACACAAAGAACAAATATTAAAAGCAGCAAGGGAAAAACAACAAACAACACACAAGGGAATATCCATAAGGATAACAGCTGATCTTTCAATAGAAACTCTTCAAGCCAGGAGGGAACGGCAAGACATACTTAAAATGATGAAAGAAAATAACCTACAGCCCAGATTATTGTACCCAGCAAGGATCTCATTCAAGTATGAAGGAGAAATCAAAAGCTTTTCAGACAAGCAAAAGCTGAGAGAATTCTGCACCACCAAACCAGCTCTCCAACAAATACTAAAGGATATTCTCTAGACAGGAAACACAAAAACGGTGTATAAATTCGAACCCAAAACAATAAAGTAAATGGCAACGGGATCATACTTATCAGTAATTACCTTAAACGTAAATGGGTTGAATGCCCCAACCAAAAGACAAAGACTGGCTGAATGGATACAAAAACAAGACCCCTGCATATGTTGTCTACAAGAGACCCACCTCAAAACAGGGGACACATACAGACTGAAAGTGAAGGGCTGGAAAAAGATTTTCCATGCAAATAGGGACCAAAAGAAAGCAGGAGTAGCGATACTCATATCAGATAAAATAGACTTTAAAACAAAGACTGTGAAAAGAGACAAAGATGGTCACTACATAATGATCAAAGGATCAATCCAAGAAGAAGATATAACAATTATAAATATATATGCACCCAACACGGGCGCACCACAGTACGTAAGACAAATGCTAACAAGTATGAAAGGAGAAATTAACAACAACACAATAATAGTGGGAGACTTTAATACCACACTCACACCTATGGATAGATCAACTAAACAGAAAATTAACAAGGAAACACAAACTTTAAATGATACAATAGACCAGTTAGACCTAATTGATAGCTATAGGACATTTCATCCCAAAACAATGAATTTCACCTTTTTCTCAAGTGCACATGGAACCTTCTCCAGGATAGATCACATCCTGGGCCATAAAGCTAGCCTTGGTAAATTCAAAAACATAGAAATCATTCCAAGCATCTTTTCTGACCACAATGCAGTAAGATTAGATCTCAATTACAAGAGAAAAACTATTAAAAATTCCAACATATGGAGGCTGAACAACACGCTGCTGAATAACCAACAAATCACAGAAGAAATCAAAAAAGAAATCAAAATGTGCATAGAAACGAATGAAAATGAAAACACAACAACCCAAAACCTGTGGGACACGGTAAAAGCAGTCCTAAGGGGAAAGTTCATAGCAATACAGGCACACCTCAAGAAACAAGAAAAAAGTCAATAAATAACCTAACTCTACACCTAAAGCAACTAGAAAAGGAAGAAATGAAGAACCCCAGGATTAGTAGAAGGAAAGAAATCTTAAAACTTAGAGCAGAAATAAATGCAAAAGAAACAAAAGAGATCATAGCAAAAATCAACAAAACCAAAAGCTGGTTTTTTGAAAGGATAAATAAAATTGACAAACCATTAGCCAGACTCATCAAGAAACAAAGGGAGAAGAATCAAATCAATAAAATTAGAAATGAAAATGGAGAGATCACAACAGACAACACAGAAATACAAAGGATCATAAGAGACTACGATCAATAATTATATGCCAATAAAATGGACAACGTAGAAGAAATGGACAAATTCTTAGAAAAGTACAACTTCTAAAACTCGACCAGGAAGAAATAGAAAATCTTAACAGACCCATCACAAGCACGGAAATTGAAACTGTAATCAAAAATCTTCCAGCAAACAAAAGCCCAGGTCCAGACGGTTTCACAGCTGAATTCTACCAAAAATTTAGAGAAGAGCTAACACCTATCCTGCTCAAACTCTTCCAGAAAATTGCAGAGGATGGTAAACTTCCAAACTCATTCTATGAGGCCACCATCACCCTAATACCAAAATCTGACAAAGATCCCACATAAAAAGAAAACTACAGGCCAATATCACTGATGAACATAGATGCAAAAATCCTTAACAAAATTCTAGCAATCAGAATCCAACAACACATTAAAAAGATTGTACACCATGACCAAGTGGGCTTTATCCCAGGGTTGCAAGGATTCTTCAATATCCGCAAATCAATCAATGTAATACACCACATTAACAAACTGAAAAATAAAAACCATATGATTATCTCAATAGATGCAGAGAAAGCCTTTGACAAAATTCAACATCCATTTATGATCAAAACTCTCCAGAAAGCAGGAATAGAAGGAACATACCTCAACATAATCAAAGCTATATATGACAAACCCACAGCAAACATTATCCTCAATGGTGAAAAATTGAAAGCATTTCCTCTAAAGTCAGGAACAAGACAAGGGTGCCCACTTTCACCATTACCATTCAACATAGTTTTGGCCACAGCAATCAGAGCAGAAAAAGAAATAAAAGTAATCCAAATTGGAAAAGAAGAAGTAAAGCTCTCACTGTTTGCAGATGACATGATCCTCTACATAGAAAACCCTAAAGACTCCACCAGAAAATTACTAGAACTAATCAATGACTATAGTAAAGTTGCAGGATATAAAATCAACACACAGAAAACACTTGCATTCCTACACACTATTAATGAGAAAACAGAAAGAGAAATTAAGGAAACAATTCCATTCACCATTGCAACAGAAAGAATAAAATACTTAGGAATATATCTACCTAAAGAAACTAAAGACCTATATATAGAAAACTATAAAACACTGGTGAAAGAAATCAAAGAGGACACTAACAGATGGAGAAATATACCATGTTCATGGATTGGAAGAATCAATATAGTGAAAATGAGTATACTACCCAAAGCAATCTATAGATTCAATGCAATCCCTATCAAGCTACCAACAGCATTCTTCACAGAGCTAGAACAAATAATTTCACAATTTGTATGGAAATACAAAAAACCTCGAATAGCCAAAGCGATCTTGAGAAAGAAGAATGGAACTGGAGGAATCAACCTACCTGACTTCAGGCTCTACTACAAAGCCACAGTTATCAAGACAGTATGGTACTGGCACAAAGACAGAAATATAGGTCAATGGAACAAAATAGAAAGCCCAGAGATAAATCCAGGCACATATGGACACCTTATCTTTGACAAAGGAGGCAAGAATATACAATGGATTAGAGACAATCTCTTTAACAAGTGGTGCTGGGAAATCTGGTCAACCACTTGTAAAAGAATGAAACTAGAACACTTTCTAACACCATACACAAAAATAAACTCAAAAGGGATTAAAGATCTCAATGTAAGACCAGAGACTATAAAACTCCTAGAGGAGAACATAGGCAAAACACTCTCTGACATACATCACAGCAGGATCCTCTATGACCCACCTCCCAGAATATTGGAAATAAAAGCAAAAATAAACAAATGGGACCTAATTAACCTTAAAAGCTTCTGCACATCAAAGGAAACTTAGCAAGGTGAAAAGACAGCCTTCAGAATGGGAGAAGATAATAGCAAATGAAGCAACTGACAAACAACTAATCTCGAGAATATACAAGCAACTCCTACAGCTCAACTCCAGAAAAATAAGTGGCCCAATCAAAAAATGGGCCAAAGAACTAAATAGACATTTCTCCAAAGAAGACATACAGATGGCTAACAAACACATGAAAAGATGCTCAACATCACTCATTATCAGAGAAATGCAAATCAAAACCACTATGAGGTACCATTTCACACCAGTCAGAATGGCTGCGATCCAAAAGTCTACAAGTAACAAATGCTGGAGAGGGTGTGGAGAAAAGGGAACCCTCTTACACTGTTGGTGGGAATGCAAACTAGTACAGCCACTATGGAGAACAGTGTGGAGATTCCTTAAAAAACTGGAAATAGAACTGACTTATGATCCAGCAATCCCACTGCTGGGCATACACACTGAGGAAACCAGAAGGGAAAGAGACATGTGTACCCCAATGTTCATCGCAGCACTGTTTATAATAGCCAGGACATGGAAGCAACCTAGATGTCCATCAGCAGATGAATGGATAAGCAAGCTGTGGTACATATACACAATGGAGTATTACTCAACCATTAAAAAGAATACATTTGAATCAGTTCTAATGAGGTGGATGAAACTGGAGCCTATTATACAGAGTGAAGTAAGCCAGAAAGAAAAACACCAATACAGTATACTAATGCATATATATGGAATTTAGAAAGATGGTAACAATAACCCTGTGTACGAGACAGCAAAAGAGACACTGATGTATAGAACAGTCTTATGGACTCTGTGGGAGAGGGAGAGGGTGGGAAGATTTGGGAGAATGGCATTGAAACATGTAAAATATCATGTATGAAACGAGTTGCCAGTCCAGATTCGATGCACGATACTGGATGCTTGGGGCTGGTGCACTGGGACAACCCAGAGGGATGGAATGGGGAGGGAGGAGGGAGGAGGGTTCAGGATGGGGAACACATGTATACCTGTGGTGGATTCATTTTGATGTTTGGCAAAACTAATACAATTATGTAAAGTTTAAAAACAAAATAAAATTTAAAAAAAAAAAAAAAAAAAGGAAGAGGGTGTTGGGTATGACCAGTACATTCCCTTGGCAAAACTGTAAGCCTTTGCCCTCCTTAATTTTGTACTCCAAGGCCAAATTTGCCTGTTACTCCAGGAATTTCTTAACTTCCTACTTTTGCATTCCAGTCCCCTATAATGAAAAGGACATCTTTTTGGCTGTAAGTTCTAGAAAGTCTTGTAGGTGTTCATAGAACCATTAAATTTCAGCTTCTTCAGCATTACTGGTTGAGGCACAGACTTGCATTACTGTGATATTGAATGGTTTGCTTTGGAAATGAACAGAGTTCAGTCTCGTTTTTGAGACTGCATCCAAGTACTGCATTTTGGACTCTTTTTTTGACTATGATGGCTGCTCCATTTCTTCTAAGGGGTTCTTGCCCACAGTAGTAGATATAATGATCATCTGAGTTAAAGTTGCCCATTCCAGTCCATTTTAGTTCACTGATTCCTAATATGTCAATGTTCATCTTCGGCATTTCCTTTACCATCCTGAAATTAAATGTAATTGTTTGCCAATTTGAAATTAGCCATAGGTATCACCTATATACAGTTATCATTTTTTAAACACTTCTTCCAGTTGACTTTATTTTTAATTGGAGGATAATTCCTTTATAATGTTATGTTAGTCTCCTCTGTACAGCAATGTGAATCAGCTATAAGTACATATATACCCCTTTCCTCTTGAGCCTCCTTCCCACACCACCCCCTTCCCATTTCTCTAGGTCATGACAGAGCCCCAAGCTGAGCTCCTTGTGCTATACAGTGGCTTTCCACATACTTTTTTTTTACCTTCAATAGAAACATGTTTTTATTTTTTTTAATTTATTAATTTAAATGGAGGCTAATTACTTTACAATATTGTGGTGGTTTTTGACATACTTTGACATGAATCAGCCACATGTGTACATGTGTCCCCCATCCTGGACCCCCACACACACCTCCCTCCCTATCCCATCCCTCTGGGTTGTCCCAGTGCTCCGGCTTTGAGTGACCTGTTTCATGCATTCAACTTGGACTGGTGATCTATTTCAATATGGTAATATACATATTTTGATGCTATTTTCTCAAATCATCCCATCCTTACCTTCTCCCACGCAGTTCAAAAGTCTGTTCTTTATATCTGTGTCTCTTTTGTTGTCTCACATATAGGGTTGTCGCTACCATCTTTCTAAATTCCATATATATGTGCTAATGTACTGTATTGGTGTTTTTCTTTCTGACTTACTTCACTCTATATAATAGACTCCAGTTTCATCCACCTCATTAGAACTGATTCAAATGTGTTCTTTTTAATAGCTGAGTAATATTCCATTGTGTGTATATACCACAGCTTTCTTATCCATTCATCTGCCAATGAACATCTAGGTTGCTTCCATATCCTAGCTATCATAAACAGTGCTGTGATGAACATTGGGGTACATGTGTCTCTTTCAATTCTGGTTTCCTCAGTGTGTATGCCCAGCAGTGGGATTGCTGGGTCATATGACAGTTCTATTTTCAGTTTTTTAAGGAATCTCCACACTGTTATCCATAGTGGCTGTACTAGTTTGCATTCCCACCAACAGTGTAAAAGGGTTCCCTTTTCTCTGCATCCTCTCCAGCATTTATTGTTTGTAGACTTTTTGATAGCAGCCATTCTGATCGGCGTGAGATGGTACCTCACTGTGGTTTTGATTTGCATTTCTCTGATAATGAGTGATGTTGAGCATTTTTTTCATGTGTTTGTTAGCCATATGTACATCTTCTTTGGAGAAATGTCTGTTTAAAAACAAAAGACCTACATATAGAAAACTATAAAACACTGATGAAAGTAATCAAAGATGACACAAATAGATGGAGAAATATAACATGCTCACAGATCACAAGAATCAATATAGTGAAAATTAGTATACTACCCAAAGCAATCTATAGATTCAATGCAATCCCTATCAAGCTACCAACAGTATTTTTCACAGAAACAGAACAAATAATTTCACAATTTGTACAGAAATACAAAAAACCTCGAATTGGCAAAGCAATCTTGAGAAAGAAGAATGGAACTGGAGGAATCAACCTGCCTGACTTCAGACTGTAATACAAAGCTACAGTTATCAAGACAGTATGGTATTGGCACAAAGACAGAAATATAGATCAATGGAACAAAATAGAAAGCCCAGAGATAAATCCACACACCTAGGGACACTTTATCTTTGACAAAGGAGGCAAAAATATACAATGGAGAAAAGACAACCTCTTTAACAAGTGGTGCTGGGAAAACTGGTCAACCACATGTAAAAGAATGAAACTAGAATACTTTCTAACACTATACACAAAAAGAAAAAGAAAATGTATTAAAGATCTAAATGTAAGACCAGAAACTATAAAACTCCAAGAGGAAAATATAGGCAGAACACTTTCTGACATAGATCACAGCAAGATCCTCTATGACCCACTTCCAGAGTAATAGAAATAAAAGCAAAAATAAACAAATGGGGCCTAATTAAACTTAAAAGGCTTGCACAATGGAGGAAACTATAAGCAATGCGAAAAGACAGCATTCAGAGTAGGAGCAAATGAATAATAGCAAATGAAGGAACTGACAAAGAATTAAGCTCAAAAATATACAAACAGCTCATGCAGCTCAATACCAGAAAAATAAACAGCTCAATCAAAAAATGGGCCTAAGAACTAAACAGACATTTCTCCACATACTATTTTACACATGGTAATGCATATATGTCAATAGTACTCTCTCAGTTCATCCAACCCTCTCCATCTCCTCTGAGTCCACAAGTCAATTCTCTATGTCTGTGTCTCTATTCCTAGCCTGAAAATAGGTTCATCAGTACCATCCTTCTAGATTCCACACATAGATTAACACATAGATGTAACGATGTTTGGTTTTCTCTTTCTGACTTACTTCACTCTGTATAATAGGCTCAATTCATCCACCTCATTAGAACTGATTCAAATGCATCCCTTTTTATGGCTGAGTAATATTCCATTGTGTATATGTATCACAGCTTCTTTATTCATTCATCTGTTGATGGACATTTAGGTTGCTTTCATGTCCTTACTATGTAAATAGTACTGCTATGAATATTGGGGTACATGTACCTTTTTGAATTATGGTTTTCTCAGTATATATGCCCAATAGTGGAATTGCTGGGTCATATGTAGTTTTATCACTAGCTTCTTAAGAAACCTCCATAGTTTCTCAATGGTGGTTCTATCTATTTACATTCCCATCAACAATGCAAGAGGGTTTCTTTTTCTTCACATCCTCTCCACCATTTTGTTTGTAGATTTTTTGATAATGGCCATTCTGACTGGTGTGAGGCGATAATTCATCATAGTTTTGATTTTCATTTCTCTAATAATGAGCGATGTTGAACATCCCATCATGTTTTGTGGGTCATGTATATGTCTTCTTGGAGAAAAGTCTATTTAGGTCTTCTGTCCAGTTTTTGACTGAGTTGTTTGTTTTTCTGATATTGAACTACATGCGCTTTTTGTATATTTTGGAGATAAATCCTTTGTCAGTTGCTTCATTTGCAGTTATTTTCTGCCTTTCTGAGCACTGTCTTTTTGTGTTCTTTATGGTTTCCATTGTTGCACCAAAGCTTTTCGTTTTAATTAGGTTCCATTTGTTTATTTTTGTTTTTACTTCCATTACTTTATGAGTTGAGTCAAAGAGGATCTTGCTGCAACTTATGTCAAAGGGTATTCTGCCTATGTTATCCTTTAAGACTTTCATAGTGTCTGGCCTTACATTTAGGTCTTTTTGAGTTTATTTTTCATCTATGATATTTTATATATACATATTATATATATATATATATATATATATATATATATATATATATATGAAGTTATTTCATTCTTTTACAATAGCTGTCCAGTTTTCCCAACACCACTTACTGAAGGGACTGTCTTTTCTCCATTGTACATCCTTGCCTCCTTTGTCATAGCTTAGGTGGCCATAGGTGCTTGGGTTTATCTCTGAACTTTCCATCCTGTTCCATTGATCTGTATTTCTGTGTGCCATTACCATATGGTTTTGATGACTGTAATCATCTGATGTCTGGAGTCAGGGAGTCTGATTCCTCCTGATCCATTCTTCTTTCTCAAGATTGTGTCTGCTATGTGAAGTCTTTTCTGTTTCCATACAAAATGTAAACTTTTTGTTCTAATTCTGTGAAAAATGCACTAGGTAATTTGATAGGGATTGCACTGAATCTTCAGGTTGCCTTAGGTGGTACAGTCACTTTCATACTACTGATTCTTCCAACCCAAGAACGTGGTATATTTTTTCAACTATTTGTGTCATCTTTTATTTTTTTCATCAGTGTCTTACAGTTTTCTGAGTACAGGACTTTTGTCTCCTTAGGTAGGTATATTCCTAGGTATTTCATTATTTTTGATACAGTCAATGGTAAACTGAACTGTTTCCTTACTATCTTTATGATCTTCCATTGTTAGTGTATAGGAATGCAAGAGATTTCTGGGTATTAATTTTGTATCCTGCAACTTTGCCAAACTCATTGATGAACTCCAACAATTTTCTGGTAGTAACTTTAGGATTTTCTACATGTTGTAACATGTCATCTTCAAACAGTGACAGTTTTATTTCTTCTTTTCCAATTTGGATTCCCTTTCATTTATTTCTCTGATAGTATGGCTAAGACTTCGAAAATTATTTACTCCCCTACCCCACATTTTGCATTTTTGATGCCATCCTATACATTTTCATATGTTATCTCTCTTTTTAAATTAATTTATTTATTTTAATTGGAAGTTAATTACTTTACAATATTAACTGTTCATTGTGGTCATAGGTGATTCTACAACTTCTGTCTTTTAATGTTCTTACTAGCTTATTTTTTAAGTGGTTGAAAAACAGCTATTATTTTATGTTTGATTTCACTAGTAGGATTTTTCCTTTTCTATAAATTCTTACTTCTTATTGTGTTTTTCCCCCTCATGGGGAGCTGCACCAGAATTGCAGGGGATAAGATCAGATGCATGGTGAGCTCTGGACAAACACACTGAGACAGTCACAGAGAATCAGACAGAGCCCTAGGCAGTTTCAATCCAGTTCCTCCACTTTACATCAAAGAGCAAGCAAGCCATGTGCACTCTTTGTGAATTTTTCAGTTTCTTACAGCAGTCTTTAAGTCCCACTGGTTTTCAATCCAGTTGAAAGGTTCTTCTCAGTGTCAGATCCCAGGGCTGGGGTGCCCAGCATGTGCTCTAAATGCATCACTCTCCAGGGAGGCTATCCAAGCCATCATATTCCCTTCTTCTTCTGTGGACCCTCCATGGGGAATGTATCCCAATCTCATCACCTCTCTTCCCTTCCTACCCAACTCAGTGTGGATCTTTCTTCGCAGCCTTCATTGCGGAAGACTTTCCACCAGTCTCCAATTTGTTTCTAGTGAGAAATGCTCCACATGTTGATTTATTTTTTATGTGTTTGTAGGGGTAGGTGAGCTCAGTACCTTCTTAAACTGCCACCTTGATCTCCTCCTCTCAAATTTTTAAAATTTTAAACAATTTACTTTGGAGAGCCATCTACCATGCACAGATTGAGACTGCTGTATAATATTAATCAAATGGTTAACCATGTTTTAATATAACTCGAAATGATATTCATTAATTTGTTGAATCTTTCACTTAGGTTTTGGAGATCAAGAGGTGTCAAAGTATAAGGCAATGAATTCCTAAAACTGACTGAAAACATACATAGTAAGCAAGTATACCTTGTGCTACGCCTCTGGTATAAGCAATGAGATTAGATTACATTGGACATTTTTTATGTGAATTACCTTCAAATGTTTTATATATTAATAACCTTTTACTGCCATCATGTATAATTCTGACACATTTACTCTGACTATTTCATTGCTTGAAATGAAATGTTCATACAAACATTTCATATGCCACCAATAAAACTTCATTACTAGGATGAAAATTCCCTTGACTGCTGTTCATTATATAAAAATATTTCAATGTTTTTCACCATCCTGACAATATTACTTAAATACCACTCATAAATGAAATAACTAAGATTATTATATTTGGATCTCTCTCAATCATAGAAAGGGCTTCCCAGGTAGTACTACTGGTAAGGAAACCGCCTGCCAATGCAGGAGACAAAAGAGATGCGGGTTCGATCCCTGGGTCAGGAAGATTCCACTGGAGGAGGACATGGCAACCCACTCCACTATTCTTGCCTGGAGAATCCCATAAACAGAGGAGTCTGGCGGGCAAAGGTCCATAGGGTTGCAAAGAGTCAGACATGACTGAAGCAAGGGCACACACATATTCAATAGAAAAGTTATTTTTGTCCCTTGTGCTATATCAATTATAGCATTTTGCAATTTTATATGAAACACAATGTTTACCCTTCTGAAGATCCTTTAGAAGATGTTTGAACACACCAAGTAAAACCTTTAACCCTCTGATGAATGAAACATCTTATATATCTTTCAATTTTATTACCATGATTCCTTCTAAAGCACTGATTTACTCTTCACTACTCCATTACTTTATTAGGAAAATGTGTATTGGCATGGTAAGTGTGTTTGTAACAGTTCAGTTACAGGAAAAGTTATTAAATCCATTGTCAATATTTAACTGAATGTTATCAACACTTCTCCATATTTGATATTTTTAAATAGTGGATAAATAGAGAGATATGGCCCAAGATAACAATGTAGGAAAACCCTGAATTCACCTGCTCTCCCAGCTACATATGGAATAGTTCTCTCTGAAAATACCAGAAAACTAGTTGAACAGCTCCTTTACATCAAATGAGAAAAAAGCCATGCTGACCTGGGTAAGAGACTCTTAGATGCAGTCTTGCCATAATCCCCATGCTTGGCACAGCATCCCACAATCAAGAGGAGACCCACAAATCCAGACCCTCTCTCTGAGAAGCAAAGGGTTCATCTCCACATCAAGTATTCTAACTCTTCAGACCAGCATGTGATAGATGAGGCTGAAAACCAATGGTGCTCAAAGGGTTATAGCAAACTGAGAATCTGCTTTTAAAGGGTTTGTAAGCAGACCTACTCACCCCATGGCTTGGTGCAAAGACAGCAGTTTTAAAAATGCTCAGCAGTATGTGTGCATGCTCAGTTGTGTCTGACTCTTTGAGACCCCATGGACTGTAGCCCACCAGGCTCCTCTGTCCATTGGATTTTCCAAGCAAGAATACTGGAATGGGTTTGCTGTTTCCTGCTCCAAGGGATCTTCTCAACCCAGTGATAGAACCTGTATCTTTCACATCTCCTGCATTGGAAGGTAAGTTCTTTACCAGCTGAGGCACAGATTCATTTGCTAAGCTGACAGTGTCCACCTGCAGGGCACAGACCTGCTGGGATACTCTCCAGGGAGTGAGGCACTGGCAGAGGCCATGTTCACACTGTCCTCTACTTGTTAAAGCCAGTGGACAGCAGGCACATTTATTTATTTATTTATTTTTCTCATGGCACCTTAAATCCCCAGCCAGCAGCACCATCTGTAGCCTTGCTAAAGCCAGTGGACAGCATTACTTTTTTTTTTTTTTCTTTTCTCCTTTTTTCCTTAGGGTGTGCTGCCATTTCTGCATTTCTGCACTCTGCTTCAGTCACACTCCACAGAAATAGAATCTCCTGCAGGGAAGTTTTTGTACATGTCTACCTCAGTTTTTTCCTTGGAAGAAAAGTTATGACCAACCTAGATAGCATACTGAAAAGCAGAGACATTACTTTGCCAACAAAGGTCCATCTATTCAAGGCTATTTTTTTTCCAGTGGTCATGAATGGATGTGAGAGTTGGACTGTGAAGAAAGCTGAGTGCCAAATAATTGATGCTTTTGAACTGTAGCATTGGAGAAGACTCTTGAGAGTCCCTTGGACTGCAAGGAGATCCAACCAGTCCATTCTGAAAGAGATCAGCCCTGGGATTTCTTTGGAAGGAATGATGCTAAAGCTGAAACTCCAGTACTTTGGCCACCTCATGCGAAGAGTTGACTCATTGGAAAAGACTCTGATGCTGGGAGGGATTGGGGGCAGGAGGAGAAGGGGCCGACAGAGGATGAGGTGGCTCAATGGCATCACTGACTTGATGGATATGAGTCTGAGTGAACTCCGGGAGTTGGTGATAGACAGGGAGGCCTGGCGTGCTGTGATTCATGGGGTCGCAAAGAGTTGGACACGACTGAGTGGCTGAACTGAACTGAACTGACCTCAGTTTTCTCAACTATAACTCAAGCCCTCCACCCCGCCCACCTTGAGTAACTGACCTCATAAAGCTCTGGAGGCCCGGAGGGTTTGCATTCTTAAGTCTCATTAACTGTAACATTTGTAGAGTTCTTGGTAGACTACCATGCCCACTGCACTGCACAGTTAGCAGAATGAAGCACATCCCCAGTCTTTCTGATAAAGAGGCCACTTTTTGTGTTCAGGTCCATTAGCACTGAAATTCACCCAATCAGAGCAGCAAAAAGAAATCTGAAAAGTCAAGATAGTTTAAGGGTATAGGACAACATCAATCAGACTAATACTTGCATTATAGGACTCCTAACAGAAGAAGAAAGAGAAATTTTATTCAAAAAATAGTGGCTGAATTTTCCCTAGGCTGGGGAAAGAAACAGATATCCAGATCTAGGAAGCTCAAAGACTGAATAATTAAGTAAGCCAAAGAGATCCACACCAAGACATTATAATTAAAATGTCAGGACCTAAAAGAGTGAATCTTAAAAGCAGCAAGAGAAAAACAACTTATTACACACACAAGGGAACTTCCATAAGAATACAGATTTTTCATCACAAAATTTGTAGGTCAGAAGAGAGTGGTGTGATATATTTCAAGTCCTGAAATAAAAATCTTTCAATCAGTAATACTCTACCTAACACAGAATACATTACCATTAAACTGAAGGAGAAATAATTTTCCAGACATGCAAAAGCTAAAGGAATTATCACTGATAAATTAGCCTTACAATAAACTGTTAAAGGATATTTTTAAACTGAAAGGGGCACTAATTAGTAATAATTGTGAAAGTATAAATCTCACTGGTAAAGATAAATATATAGAAGAGGTAGAAGATTAATGATTTATAAAACTTTGAAGTATGAAGATTAAAAGCCAAAAGTACTATAAGTATGTAAAACTATAATAAGGGACACAGCAGACAAAAAATGTAAAATGTAACATCAAAATCTGAATTGGAGGTGAAAAGTAAAACTGCAGTATTTTAGAATGTGTCAATTGTAAGTTGTTACTAGTTTAAAATACATGGTTGTATAAATATAGGTTATGCTATGTAAAACTCATGGTAACCACAAAGTAAAAGCCTATAGTAGACACATAAAAGATAATGAGAAATGAATCTAAGCATACTACCTATAAAAGTAATAAAACTGCAAAGGAACAGAGCAAGAGAACGATAAAGGAACAGAGAGCAACTAAAAAACAGCCAGAAAACATTTTTTAAATGGCAAGTGTGTCAATAATTACATTTAAATGGACTAAATTCTCCAAGAAAAATACATTGAATATAAAAATGAATAAACACAAAACATCTATAAACTTCCTACAAGAAATTCACTGCAGATGTAAGGACACACATAAACTGAAAGTAAAAGAATGGAAAAAGATGTTTCACACAAATGAAAACTAAAAGAAAGCAGCTACCATAACTGTAATTATATCAGATGAAATAGAGGTTAAAACAAAAAGAATAATAAAATACAAAGAAGGGCATTATATGATGATCAAGAGGTCAATCCAACAAAAGGATATGACACTTGTAAATATGTATACTGCCAATACAGGAGTACCTAAATATATAAAGGAAATATCAAACAACCTAAATAGAGAAAGAGACGACAATGTAGTAATAGGGAACATTAACACCCACTAACAACAAAAATTTTTCGAGAGAAAATCACTAAGGAAACAATATGTTAGATCTACCAGTCTTAATGGGCTTCCCTGGTGGCTCAGATGGTAAAGAATCCACCTGCAATGCAGGAGACCTGTGCTCGATCCCTGGATTGGGAAGACTCCTGGAGAAGGGCATGGAAACCTACTTCAGTATTCTCACCTGGAGAAATCCCATGGACAGAGAAGCCTGGCAGGCTACAGTCTATCGGGTCATGATGAGTCAGACACAACTGAGCGACTAAGCACAGCACAACAGTCTTAATATATACAGAGAATTCCATCCATAGCTCAGTTGGTAAAGAAACCGCCTGCAATGCAGGTGACCCCGGTTCAATTCCTGGGGCAGGAAGATCTGCTGGAGAACGAATAGGCTACTCACTCCAGTATTCTTAGGCTTTGCTTATGGCTCAGCTGGTAAAGAATCTGCCTGCAATGTAGGAGACTTGGGTTCAATCCCTGGGTTGGAAGATCCCCTGGAGAAGGGAAAGGCTACCCACTCCAGTACTCTGGCCTGGAGAATTCCATGGACTGTACAGTCTATGGGGTCACAAAGAGTCAGACATGACTGAGCGACTTCCATTGATTCAGATTCCATCCAAAAGCAACAGAATACACATTTTCCTCAAGTGAACATGGAATACTCTCTTAGATCAATCATCAGTTCAGTTCAGTTACTCAGTCATGTCTGACTCTTTGTGACCCCATGGACTGCAGCATGCCAGGCTTCCCTGTTCATCACCAACTCTTGGAGCTTACTCAAACTCATGTCCGTAGAGTCAGTGATGCCATCCAACCATTTGATCCTTGCAATCCAAGGGACTCTCAAGAGTCTTCTCCAGGACCACAGTTCAAAAGCGTCAATTCTTTGGCGCTCAGTTTTCTTTATAGTCCAACTCTCACATCCATACATGACCACTGGAAAAACCATAGCTTTGACTAGATGGACCTTTGTTGGCAAAGTAACATCTCTGCTTTTTAATATGCTGTCTAGCTTGGTCATAGCTTTTTTTCCAAGGGGCAAGTATCTTTTAATTTCATGGCTGCAGTCACCATCTGCAGTGATTTTGGAGCCCAGAAAAATAAAGTCTCTCACTGTTTCCATTGTTTTGCCATCTACTTGCCATGAAGTGATGGGACTGGATGCCATGATCTTGGTTTTCTGAGTATTGAGTTTTAAGCCAGCTTTCTCACTCTCCTCTTTCACTTTCATCAAGAGGCTCTTTAGTTCTTCTTCGCTTTCTGCCATAAGGGTGGTGTCACCTGCATGTCTGAGGTTATTGTTATTTCTCTTGGCAATCTTGATTCTAGCTTGTGCTTCATCCAATCGAGAATTTCTCATGATGTACTCTGCATATTATATGCAGATTGATCATGTGTTAAGCAAAAAAATAAGTTTCAATAAATCTAAAATTGAAATCATATCAAGCATCTTTTCCAACCACAAAGATTTAAGGCTAGAAATCCCTCACAACTGGAAATTCACACATATATGGAGATTAAACAACATGCTACTGAAAAATAAATTAATCACGGAAGAAACCAGAGAAGAAATCAAAAGATATCTTCAAACAAAAGTAAATGCAAATATAATATACCAAAATCTATATGATACAACAAGAGTACTTCTAAGAGGGAAATACATAGAATTGCATACATTCCTTCCTCAAGAAACAAGAAAAGTCTCAAGTAAACAATATAATATTTTACCTCAAATAACTAGAAAAAGAAGAACAAACAAAATCCAAAGGTTAGTAGAAGACAGGAAATAAAAAAGATTGGAGAGAGCATAAGTAAATAACAAAGATTAAAATGGATATGGAGAAGATCAGTGAAAGTAAGAGCTACCTCTTTGAAAAGATAAGCAAAGAGATAAACATTTAGCTGAACTGACAAAGAGAAAGAGAGGGCTCAAATAAACAAAATAAAAAGTGAAGCAGATATTAAAAATGATACCATAGAAGTACAAAATATCAGAAGAGATTACTATAAACAATTCAATAATACAGGCAGCCTAGAAGAAATGAATAAATTCATAGAAATATACAACCCACTATGAATGAATCATGAAAAATAGAAAATCCAAATAAGCCAATCACTAGTAAAAGAGATTGTATAAGTAATCTAAAACTTCCCAATACACAAAATTCCAAGCCATATAGTTTCACTGGTGATTTCTCAAACATTCAAAGAAGGATAAACACCAATCCTCTTGCTTTTTCTATGGTCCAGTCAATGTTGGCAATTTGATCTCCGGTTCCTATGCCTTTCTTTATCCAGCTTGAATATTTGGAAGTTCTCGGTTCACGTACTGTTGAAGACTGGCTTAGAGAATTTTGAGCATTATTTTGCTGGTGTGTGAGATGAGTGCTATTGTGTGGTAGTTTGAACATTCTTTGGCATTGCCTTTCTTTGGGATTGGAATGAAAACTGACCTTTTCCAGTCCTGTGGCCACTGCTGCATTTTCCAAATTTGCTGGCATGTTGAGTGCAGCACCTCACAGCATCATCTTTTAGGATTGGAAATAGCTCAACTGGAATTCCAGCACCTCCACTACCTTTGTTCATAGTGATGCTTCCTAAGGCCCACTTGACTTCACATTCCAGGATGTCCAGATCTAGTCTACTGATCACACCATCGTGGTTATCTGGGTCATGATGATCTTTTTTGTATACTTCTGTGTATTCTTGCCACCTTTTCTTAATATCTTTTGCTTCTGTTAGGTCCATACCATTTCTGTCCTTTATTGTGCCCATCTTTGCACAAAATGTTCCCTTGGTATCTCGAATTTTCTTGAAGAGATCTCTAGTCTTTTCCATTCTATTGTTTTCCTCCATTTCTTTGCATTGATCACTGAAGAAGGCTTTCTTATCTTTCCTTGCTAGTCTTTGGAATTCTGCATTCAGATGCTTATATCTTTCCTTTTCTCCTTTGCCTTTCACTTCTCTTCTTTTCTCAGCTATTTGTAAGGCCTCCTCAGACAGCCATTTTGCCTTTTTGTATTTCTTTTTATTGGGGATGATCACTCCCTACAGTACAATATCACGAACCTCTGTCTGTAGTTCTTCAGGCACTCTGTCTAACAGATCTAGGCCAACCTAGACAACATATTAAAAAGCAGAAACTTATCTTGCTGACTTAAGTCCATCATCTAGTCAAAGAGATGGTTTTTCCAGTAGTCATGAATGCATGTGCGAGTTGGACTATAAAGAAAGCTGAGCACCAAAGAACTGATGCTTTTGAACTGTGGTGTTGGAGAAGACTCTTGAGAGTCCCTTGGACTGCAAGGAGATCAAAGCTGTCCATCCTAAAGGAAATCATTCCTGAATATTCATTGGAAGGACTGATGCTGAAGCTGAAACTCCAATACTTTGGTCACCTAATGAGAAGAACTGACTCACTGGGAAAGACCCTGATGCTGGGAAAGATTGAAGGCAGGAGGAGAAGGGGACGACAGAGGACAAGATGGTTGGATGGCATCACCGACTCGATGGACATGAGTTTGAGCAAGCTCCAAGAGTTGATGATGGACAGGGAAGCCTGCCGTGCCGCAGTCCATGGGGTCACAAAGAGTTGGACACAACCTAGCAACTGAACTGACAATAGCCAAAATATGGAAAACAGCTTACCCACTCATTGATGAATGAATGAATAAAGGCAATGTGATCCAGGTAACCCTCACTTTTAGAAAGTTTGCTTTCACAGCTTCACTTTCACAAAAGACATACATTAATACTTGTTTTTGTTATATGGAAAATATCCAAAGAGTATATTCAATTTTATGCAAAAAGGTAACCGCTTCACCTTTTGCCATTTCTGCTTATGAGGTATTTAACAGGAAAAATCTGCTTTCACATTGGGGAAATCTGCAAATACATATAATGAAATACTTTTCAGCCATTAAAAATGAATGCAATCCTGCCATTTACAAAAACATGATTGGATCTGGAGGGCATTATGGTATGTGAAAAAGGTCAGAAAGAGACATACAAATATTCTATATGTGACATCTTAAAAAAGCAAAAGAAAGAAAGGAATAAAAAACCAAGCTCATAGATACAGAGAACAGAATTGTTATTGCTAGTGCTAAGGAAAAGTTAGGGGTTGGCTGAAATGAGTATAAGAGATCAAAACATACAAACTTCCAGTTATAAAATAAATAATTTATAAGGATGTAGTACACAAATTGGTGACTATACTTCACAATACGTATAACCTATTTGAAAATTGTTGGGAGAGTAAAAGTCCTCATGACAAGAGGAAAAGAAAAGAAAAAAAGTTTTCTAACTATATAATGGTGACAGGTAGTATACAAGACTTCCTATGGTGGTGATTTCACAATATAAATGAATATAGAATCATCATGTTGTACACCTGAAGCCAATATTAAATTATATGTTGAATATACTTAAATAAAGGCTAAATCATAAGCAAATTTATATGCAAATGTGCTATCAATAAATTCAACACCATAAATAGTGATGTGAGTTCCAATATGATGAATAACTTGGGGATAATTCCATGCAGATAGAATTCCCTGCATAGACATTTTCTATACTCATTTTTTTCAACTATGATTTTTATCTTTTTAATTTATAAGTCATTGGCATATTGGAAATACTGACCAAACTGTCATAGACAATGTAATTTTTCCTAGTCAATAGTCTTCCTTTTGACTTTGGTATAATCTTAAAACTCAAATTTTTCATTCTTCAATTTTCAAATATATTTATCTTTTCTTATTTTTCTCTCTTCTTTTGAAAGACTTTTTCTATATTGGGCTAACAGTTTACTATTTTACTATTAGGTTTTTACCTTTGATCTTCTGAAACCTCAGCTTTGTTAAAGTCTTTGCCAGAGAGAGAAACAAGCATCTCTAATTAAATAACTTATTTTTCCACTAAAATATACTATCATTTTATCTGTTTGTTATTTTAAGTCTCTTATGCCTTGATTTTATGTCTGAATTCCTACTGTGTTAAACTAATCTGCTTTTCTACTCTTGTGCCAATGCCATGCCATTTTGATTACAATGATATACTATTAAGTTTCAGTATCAGGCAAAGCAAATATCCACTTAATATACTTTTAATACCTTTCTTGATTGTTCCAGGACATTTATTCTTTCATATAAATTTGTATATAGTTTTATCTAATTTTGGAAACCACTGCCTAAAATTGCCTTGAACACATAAAAACAAATTGCTATGTTTATGATGTTTTCACCAAACACCATGAGCAGCTATTATTTGTCTACCTTTTGTTTTATTCCCTCATTAAAATTATGCTTTTGCTTTCTTTCTTAAATTATGTGATATAATGCATCAAGGCAAAAGTAAACAATGTATAAACATATAATATAATGAAAAAATGAATAGTGAACACTTTTCTAATTGCCATTTAGATAGTATATTACTTAATATTTAGTACTAAGCATTTAGATAGTACATTGCCCAAAAGTTCCCTACCCAATGTGTTTCTTCACAGATACTCGGTTGTGAGCAAAGCTTTCAAGTTCCATCAACCTGCCCGGCAGGCCTCCCCCAGCACATATACCTACCTATATTTTATTGACCTGAGAGGAAGATTGAAGGGAATTGAAACAACTGATACATCTTCTTCTAATCCTCTCCTAAACTTTTTTTTGTAAATAAACACTTAGAAAAGGAAGTTTAAATGAACTATTATTAGAGCACAACAGATTTATCTTTTGGCGTTGAGGTAAAATTAATTTTGTTAAATATTCTTGAAGTACTTTATATTTGCCTTTTAGCTTTACTTTTAAATAATATTATTTTCATTTATTTTAATAATAATCCTTAAATGGAAATTCACGATATAAAAAAAAATATTATAAAAAGTATGTTGGCATGCTTATGTGTGTAGGACTACTAAAAATTTTAAATATTACCCAAATTATTAGGCCAAATAGTTATAAAATCAAATAAAAATATATACAGTTGATTAAAATAAACTTTTCTGAAGTAATTCATGTAGCTATCCCACTTACCCACTTCAGTTACCCTGTAAAGATCTCAGGTAAATAATTTCAAAGTATCTTAACAATTTCTTGAAACAAATGGCATAAAATTACTTTTTTTGAATCCCCACTTTGATGGACCAATTTCTCTATGCCAACACAGAGCAACTGCACAAATTCTAAATGATTTAAAATATAATATGCCCATTGACGAAATATATATAATATACAGTGAAGTAATTACTATAACACACATAGTACTACATTTAGATTAAAAAGAACCTCCAATTTCATGAAGGCACAAAATTTAAGAACATACATTATGTTGTATCAAATATTAATCTATAATATGATTTAGCTAAATATTTTATAGATTTTTATGTTCAAGTCTTCTTGTGACTTAAGTTTGACACTAAGCCCCTGTGGAGGCTCAAAAACAGTTTATGTTGGAAGCAGTTTTATATTTTATCCTATGTGAAAAATCAGCTTTTCCTTAATTGTCTGTGTGTGTTTGTGTGACACAGAGAGAGAGGGAGAGAAGGAAAGTCAAAAGTAACTGATTATGGAATTTGGGGTAGTGGGAGAGCCAGAATTTGGGGCCTCAATGAGCTCAAGTGGTCAAGAGAAGGAAAAAATGAATAGAAATAAAGAAATATGTAAGGTCAAAGGAATCTCAAATATGAGAATGTTCTGGAAACACAACCTCAGAACTGTGAAATCCCACTGAAATTTAAATTGATTGATTTGTCTAACTGCAAAGGACTAAAAATTAGGATGTGAAAATGTGAACAAATAAAGTTATCAGTTTTATGCAGTTCTTCTATTTTATTTTTTCTAGTCTGAATTGATTTTGCTTCTCTTACCTCCTTTTATCTCTTCCTGGCTTTTTGCCACAGACACAAAAGGTACAAAGATAACCAAGTCTAGAATTTTCTCAATGAGTGAGTGTGTGGGAAAGGTTAGGTCTGACAGGAATATCTGATGCACACAGTCTGCCCTGAAATAAAGTAAAATAATTCTGTTAATTTTGAGCTGTATCCCCAGTACCTGCCCAGTATGTGACAAATGACAGATGCTCTATGAACTGAAAATGAATCATTGACACTGAATCCAATGTATCCAATTACATTTTAATTGCAACAGAGTCTGAAAATTATCATCACCTTATAAAAGTAGGATGTAAACTCGACTGGCCAATGAAATGTTCAGTGGTCAAGGACACAGCAAGGTGGACTGGGATTGATTACTGGCTCTGCCACCCACTACTTCTGTAACCTTCATAATTTACATAAACTTTTTATGCCTCAATTTCCTCATCAATAATAAAGGTAATATTAGTATCTGTATCATGACCATTTTGTGTCAATGTAAAAGAATATCAAGCAAATTTTTAGTGTTTAATTCTAACAATTATAATGAATGGTAGTAGGTATTTGGATGATAATCAAAGAACAATTCTGTCATCCCAATAGTATCTGAGTCCAGGATACAGAAATGATTTAGGATATGATTAGGTAAATGGCATACATTAACCTAGCAACATTATGTGTATCAGTACCTTATCAGGATTATCAAGCAGCCATCTCAGCATTCTTTGTCAAATTTGGTTGTGAATAGAAGCAAGCATTTGAATAATCAAAGAATAAACAATTTTAGTTTCATCAGAAGACTAGGAGAATTCCTTCCCACATGCTTTTCACTAAAAAACAACTATTTAAAATCTATTGAAAATTATTTTAAAGCATTGTTAGTTCAGTATATTATGTATGAGAATAAAAAAATCAAAGTTCTAAATTAAACAGCAAAATTAACTCTATGATGAAGATATACATAAATTGATACATATTTCTAGGTATCATGTTCTAATTGGCTATAATGCAACTATGACATAAATTACCTGGAGTTGACTTAAACTTCACAAGTTAAGGGCACAGTCCTTCACAAGACTCCCCATTTAACACATAGCTACCATCTCTGGGGTCCCCAGGTTACCAATACTTCTGACCAGTTGTCTACAAGTTCTGGGGTTCCCACCACCCCCTCAGGTTCAATACTTGGCTGAGATGACTCACAGTACTCAGGAAAACACATGATTATAGTTTTGTTATTAAAAAATATAAATAAGAGCCAGCCAAAGGAAAAGATGCATAGGGGAGGTCTGGGAGGGTCCCAGATGCAAAGCTTCTGCATCCTCAGGACACATTACCCTCTTGACACACTGATATCACCAACAAGTAAGCTCATCCAAGCTTCAGACATCCAGAATTTTATTGGAATTTCATTATGGAGGCATGATTGATTGAATCATTGGCTGTGTAACTGAACTCTATCTCCAGTTCCCCTTTCCTTCTAAGGTCAGGATGTCAGGTCTATATTGTGTAGCTCAAAGTCACTCATCTAGTCACCAGGATGGTGTTCTCAGCATGGTCATCCCCCACAATGAAACTATCTAGGGCCCATGATGAGTCATCTTGTTAGCAAAAACTCAGGTGTGGTCCCAGGTGTCCACCTTAACAACAAAGGTACTCCTATTGCTTGGGAAATTCCAGGAACCAGAGACAAAGATCAGCCAAATTCTTCATTATACAACACCGGCATTGAATAAAATTGTTCAGCATATCCTTGCATAACCAATGAAAGCCATCCAAATAAAGAAAGTTATTGTTAACATGTTCTACAGCAGATCTTCCTAGCAATTAACAAATTTAGTATTTTTGTTTCATAAATAATGTTATAAGTCCAGGCATTAACTCACTGGAATTTAATCTATCAATTGGAAATCTATCAATTAACATGAGAGTAATGAGTCTTTATAGTTTTTAAGGTTTCTAATCCTGATGACAGACATAAAAGGAAGGCAAGATCTAGTTTGACTAAAATTAAGTTTCAATTTTAAAAGTTGTATATCATGTTATATTAAAGACAAAAATCACAGTTACAAAGCACCTCTGAGGTACATCCTTACCTTAGTGACACCATTTGGTGTAACTCCTACAAGAAAACGAACCAGCCACTATGAAGGGCTAACAACTAGAGGACATATTGTTGTGGGAAGTTTGCCTGTTTTCCAGCTGTGCCAAATTACCCACCCTGCTGCTTGAATCTCAATAAAAGCCTTTCGTACCAGATACAGACTTTGGCAAAGTTCATGTGACAATGTTCCCAGGAATCTTTCCAAGAAGTCAAATATGCCCAGTCTTTATGAAACTCCTTTCACCATGACTGCTAAGAGGGACCCAGGAAACAAAGGGTGGAAGCTATTATAACTGCAGGTGAATCAGGAGGTCACGCTACAGTTCTTAAGCTGTCATGAAAATAACAGTGAACCCAAATAATCCCCAATAAAGCAAATTTAAGTGTCTGAACAAAAATAAAGAAAAAAGAAAACAAGGTAGTTTTAGTAAACCTGTTTGTCAAAGAAAAAGATCAAAGTGTCAGGACTTTTTTATATACTACATCTCTCTATTGTAAAAATTAAAAATACAAATGAATTTTTCTACCGCATTAAGTCTTCAAAGAGAAAATCCTAACCTTGTCTATGATATGAGTAGCATTACTCCCATTTTGCTGTTTTGTGTTTTTTTGAAAGATAAATAATAAAGTTCTTAAGGCACAACCATGAATTGATAGAGTAGAAAACTTGTTTTTAAACAAAGTAGGCTATACAGGTTCTAAAAGAAACCTTAAAAAGACAACAAAACAAATGTATGTTATTCTCCAACTGTAGATAAAAATCTACCCACTGAATTATGCACACTAGGCTGAAAGAACTGGGAAAGAAAACAAACTTATTTGTGAACCCTAAAATAGAGAAAGAATCCACATAGAGCCTTTTTATTCTTAATTTTCCTTGAACGAGATTCCTTAGGTGTAGAAATCATTCAATTTACAATTTACATCATATTTCCATTTCTAACTCGTTATTGGTTTCTAAGTACTACGGTAACAAGGTACTATAAATTTAGCAGGCACAAACAGGACTTAGCATCTTACTAACCTTTCCGGAGGTTACGGATCGGAAATATGCTTCACTGAACTAAAATCAAGGTTTCTGAAAGGTCGCATTCTTTCTGAGGCTCTGGGAAGAATCTGAATCTAGGCTTTTTACCTTTCTAGAATTTGCTTGCATTCTTTGACTCATAGCCCTCTTGGTCCATATTCAAAGACAGCAAAGGCTAACTATAGCTTTCTCCCAGGCCATGACTCTGACTCTGCTCTTCCACCTCTCTCTTCCACAGTTTAGGAGCCTCCTAACTACATTGGGAACACCTGGGTAATTTGGGCTACTCTCCACCTCACAATTACATTGGGCTCACCTAGGTAATCCAATTATTCTCCTGGACAGAAATTTAATTGACTAACAACCTTAATTCCATCTTTAACCTTAATTTCCCTTTGCCATGTAAACTAACATACTTAAAAGTATCTAGGATAAGGAATACAGGCATCTTTAGGGGTAGGGGATAAAAAGTTTATATACATTAAAATAGTATAGTCTAGTTTGAAGTGAGAACACAGCAGTTGGAATACCCAAAGCTCCACTTTGGTTCTGGTCCTACAACAAATATTATGATCTTTACCCCTACACCCCCAAAAAAAGAAACCATGGAGCCTCTCTGGATCTTAGCTTCTTCATCTAGTAACTTTTAAAATACACACTAAATATGAAATAGGTAATTAAACTGAGTTCATCTGAGTTATTTACCTGATTAAGGAATTTTAAATTTATCACAGAAAACATAAGATAGTTTCTTAACAAAAGACTTACATACAGAGTTTCATATCCATGCTATACTAAACTATCTTCCTATTTTCTTAAATTTTATCAGCGCTGTAAAACAGTTTGATTGTTAAGTCGTGATTTGTGGTAATTTTGATCTTTGTAAAACCTATCTAGAAGTGATTGTTAAGTACATGATATTTCTAAAATTCATTTCATTAAGCACAGAAAACAGCTTCTTATTTCCTAATATATTACCTCTATCATTAAACTGTCTGACCTTCAAAAGTTCAGATTCTTGGTCAAGGCATTCGAATTTTATCTATTAATGTGCTGAACAAAAACATGCAGAGCAAGATATAAAATAACTCAAACATCACAAATAGCTAAGATGTAGGGATTCATATATACTTTTTGCCATGATACATATTGAAACATAGTTCACTTGATGTAATTAAGTTGCAGTGATTATATGTATATAGATTTAAAATTTTAAATGACAGAAAGAATGATCTGGGTCTCAAAAACTTTGAGTATTCCAAAAGAATCAAACTAGGTCTCTTGGTCTCAACTACAATTAAAACTTAAATATTTTTCTATTTTACTTGTCAATATTTTTTTTTAATTAAGACTGGACAGTTTCTTTAATAAGAAAGTAAACATTTTAAACGTGAGGAGACAGTGGTGCCTCAATCTTATCAGTATATTAGCCTTTCCAAAAAGCAAATAATAATTGAGTTTGTCCAAAGGACAATATATAACTAGTCTGTTTTGGACAAAATATAATCTACCTAAGATTACAAAACAGGGAAAAACATAGAATTTCATATATCTTGACAGGAAAAAGAAATCAGTTTATATCTCTCTATGCCAGCTGTTCCTTTATATTACAACATTGTTTCCTATTTAACATCTATATATCTTGAATAAAATTTTGATAAAGAAATTGTTTTGAAAAAGGGTCCACTCAGTTGAATTACCAGTTTTTAAAAATACAGGACATGCTATTTCCCCATTCAGGATGGTAACAAAAAAGACATATCACCTGTCATGTAATGAATGACTTATTACTTTTTAAATCTATTTCAGTTCAGGACACTAAAAAAGTTTGAGAATGAAATCTTCTCCAGAATTAAAATATGTGAACCAGGTATAACCATGAAAAAGTATTGGTCAAAGACTCCTATTCATACTATTTTAAAAATCATAGACTACTGAGAAGCCAGAAGGAAAATATAACCAAAATACACGTGAAAAAAGCTAAACCTATTGACTAACTAAAAGTTCAGAATCATAAAAATATTATATAAAAAATAATTAAGAAAATTAGATTGACTCAGACACATATATTTATATAACCATTCTAGGAAGTTTTCCCACAGGAACTATTTTAACAAATAAGTGATAACTGGTTTTCTTTTTCCTCTAAATTATTCAGTCATTTTCATTACCATTCATTAAAATTTGCTTATTAATTCTTTAATAAAAATACAAGAATGGTAGTCAGTGACTCAATTTTTTAATTTTCACAAAATTCCACATACCTACTGTACATTCAACAAATCAAGCATTTTGTTTCATAAGACTGAATAATCAGACTTGTTGACATTGACTAAAACAATGGTGACCAGATTCCATAAGCCTTGGCTCCCTCTAGAAATGTTTCCTTTCTGCCAAAAGAGAGATCTGTGCAGCAAACCCATACGTTAAGTGTTCTA
The DNA here is from genome assembly GCF_029407905.1 of Bubalus kerabau. Taxonomy (NCBI): domain Eukaryota; kingdom Metazoa; phylum Chordata; class Mammalia; order Artiodactyla; family Bovidae; genus Bubalus; species Bubalus kerabau. The sequence goes on along the minus strand of NC_073639.1, from coordinate 34,748,735 downwards.
GCAGATATCATCTACTTAAGTTTACTTTTTTTTTTTTTAATGAAAATAAAGCATTAATTCCTGTTTGTAGATTCTGGAAGCACAGCCAAGGCCATAGCTATGGTGATCTAGAATAAGAGTTATATAGGTAACAATGTAATGTGGCCTATTTCTCAATTCTACCTTCCTTAATAGTTAGCAGATGTATTTCTTAAAACCTGGAATGTCTCCTTACTTCAGCTTTAATACCCTGATCATCATGGATAATACGAATGAGTGAATATTTCTCATCTCAGACCACTTGCATCACGTCCTCAGTTTTGTAACCTCTCAGTCTTTCCAGTCTTCATAATACACTTCAGTGTTCTGTAATTTCTGTAGCCTCATAGTTTTCTAAACAGTTGTGGAGTCTTTTAAACAAACAAAAACTTTCTAATTCCATTTCAAAACACTGAAGATTCAACATAAACTACATAATATTTTTTTCAAAGAGACTATTAATTAAGGATAAAAAGATATAATTTGAGTATACAAGCCCTAATACTAAAATGACATAATTACGTTAAAAAGCAGATGTGTCAGCAATTTTCCAAACAAGTTTGTAACAGAGTTGTTATTTAAGAACTAAATAAAATAAAATTAAAAAAAAAAAAAAGAACTTCATTCCCATACCCCACAGAAGTACAGTTGCTCTCTATAGTAAACTTGCGACGCCAATTGGGAGAACAGGGTTCGGGCTGGGGAGAGAGGATTGGAAAAACAAGAATAAAGTAAAGGGCAAACATCATTTGACAAGCACAATGGGTCTTGGGAGGGGAACTGAGAACTAAACAACAGAGGAAAAAGAGGTGTTGATGCAGTTGAAGGAGACAGAGAATTCTAGAATGAAGAGTAACGTAAGGGGACACTGCAGATATGCTTATGGATTATAAATTATTTTTTTTTTAATGAAAAAAAAAAAAAAAGAACTAACTTTGGAAGAGTGGCCAAGTTGGTGGAATAGAAAGACCCCGAGTTCATGCCCTCTCCCTGGCACACCAAAATTACAACTATTTACAGAGGAGCTGTAGGTGAGAACACCCTGAAGACCAGCAGAAAAGACCTGCTACAATTCAATATATACAGAAGGATCCACAATGAGAAGAGTAAGGGGAGTGGATATGTGGACCAAGCAAGACCCGTTCCCCAGACAGGTCACCCACAAATGGAAGAACAGTTAATTTGTTACCGGCCAGGCTTCTTGGCCTCCTTAATCAATGGAAATTGATTAGAGCCCGGACAAGAAATTCAGGAAAGGTTTTTAGTGGGGCTTCTACTGCAGTAAGGGCTCTACGAGAACAAGTAGCAGGTTCCCTTGTTAGCTCACTCCCTAATGAGCAGATGAGCTAGTCCGTTGGATGGGGTTGAGAGCAGAGATATGTCTAGCGGTTGGGCCTGAGATGTGGCTTACGTGGTTTGCCACCCCATTGTGGTTCTGAGTGCAGGGGACATGCCTAGTAACCTTTTGCTTCCGACACACTAATTTGCTCCTAGAAGTGGCAGTTCACCTTTTATGGTCTTTATGTATCTTTAATCCAGAATGGAATGATGCTAAAGCTGAAACTCCAGTACTTTGGCCACCTCATGCGAAGAGTTGACTCATTGGAAAAGACTCTGAGGCTGGGAGGGATTGGGGGCAGGAGGAAAAGGGGAAGACAGAGGATGAGATGGCTGGATGGCATCACCGACTCAATGGACGTGAGTCTGAGTGAACTCTGGGAGATGGTGATGGACAGGGAGGCCTGGCGTGCTGCGATTCATGGGGTTGCAAAGAGTCGGACACGACTGAGCGACTGAACTGAACTGAGTGAATCCAGAATTTGCCATAAGTGCAAATGTATGCAGTTATTTTTAGTCGCTTATAGTTTCTTTGTATTTTGTTGCACAAGGAGACGTCTGTCCAAGTGCAAGCACAGCTGCTCTGAAGCAAAGGGTCCTATGTCCCAGCATGTTTCAAAATTGCAGATGTTCTCCACAAGGAGGAAAAGACCTGAATTCTGCTTCAGCTCCTTCCACTAAGCCCACTAGTGGGCCATAAGTAGCAACAAGATCCCTTGGAACCCACAACGAGTCATGTCAGGACTCAACACCACCCACCAGCAGGACAGCACCAGCTCAGAACTCCTAGGCCCTGGAGTCAGTTCAGTTCAGTTCAGTCACTCAGTCATGTCCGATTCTTTGAGACCCCATGGACTGCAGCATGCCAGGCTTCCCTGTCCATCACCAACTCCTGGAGTTTGCTCAAACTCATGTCCACCAAGTCAGCGATGCCATCCAACCATCTCATCCTCTGTCATCCCCTTCTCCTTCTGCCTTCAATCTTTCCCAGCATCAGGGTCTTTTCCAACGAGTCAGTTCTTTGCATCAGGTGGTCAAAGTATTGGAGTTTCAGCTTCAGCATCAGTCCTTCCAATGAATATTTAGGACTGATTTCCTTTAGGATTGACTGCTTTGATCTCCTTGCAGTCCAAGGGACTCTCAAGAGTTTTGTCCAACACCACAGTTCAAAGCATCAATTCTTTGGCGTTCAGCTTTCTTTATAGTCCAACTCTCACATCCACTCATGACTACTGGAAAAACCATGCTCTGATTAGACAGAACTTTGTTGGCAAAATAATGTCTCTGTTTTTTAATATGCTGTCTAGGTTGGTCATAGCTTTTCTTCCAAGGAGCAACCCTCTTTTAATTTCATGCCTGTGGTCACCATCAGCAGTGATTTTGGAGCCCAAGAAAATAGTCTGCCACTGTTTCCACTCTTTCCCAATCTATTTTCCATGAAGTGATGGGACTAGATGCCATGACCTTTGTTTTTGGAATGCTGAGTTTTAACACAGCTTTTTCACTCTCCTTTTTCATCAATAGGTTCTTGGGTTCTTCTTCACTTTCCTCCATAAGGGTGGTGTCACCTGTGCATCTGAGGTTATTGATATTTCTCTGGACAATCTTGATTCCAGCTTGTGCTTCACCCAGTCCAGCATTTCTCATGATGTACTCTGCATATAAGTTAAACAAGCAGGGTGACAATATACAGCCTTGATGTACTCCTTTCCCAATTTGGAACCAGTCTGTTGTCCTATGCCAGGTTCTAACTGTTGCTTCTTGACCTGCATACAGGTTTCTCAGATGGAATTTCTTTGGAATTCCATCTCTTGAAGAATTTTCCACAGTTTACTGTGATCTACATAAACGCTTTGGCATCATCAATAAAGCAGAAGTTTTTTTTCTGGAATTCTCTCATTTTTTCTATGATCCAATTGATGTTGGCAATTTGATCTCTGGTTCCTTTGCTTTTTCTAAATCCAGCTTGAACATATGGAAGTTCTCAGTTCACGTACTGTTGAAGGCTGGCTTGGAGAATTTTGAGCATTATATAACTAGCGTGTGAGATGAGTACAATTGTGCAGTAGTTTGAGTATTCTGTGGCATTGCCTTTCTTTGGGATTGGAATGAAAACTGACTTCCAGTCATGTGGCCCCTGCTGAGTTTTCCAAATTTGTTGGCATATTGAGTGCAGCACTTTCACAGCATCATCTTTTAGAATTTGAAATAGTTCAACTGGAATTCCATCACCTTCACTAGCTTTGTTCGTAGTGATGCTTCCTAAGGCCCACTTGACTTCACAGTCCAGGATGTCCAGATCTAGTCTACTGATCACACCATCATGGTTATCTGGGTCATGAAGACCTTTTTGTATAGTTCTTCGTTCAGTGTATTCTTGCCTCCTCATCTTAATATCTTCTGCTTCTATTAGTTTCATAACATTTCTGTCCCTTACTGTGCCCATCTTTGCATGAAATATTCCCTTGGTATCTCAAATTTTCTTGAAGAGATCTCTAGTCTTTACCATTCTATTGTTTTCCTCTATTTTTTGCACTGATCACTGAGGAAGTCTTTCTTATCTCTCCTTGCTATTCTTTGGAACTCTGCATTCAGATGCTAATATCTTTCCTTTTCTCCTTTGCCTTTCACTTCTCTTCTTTTCACAGCTATTTGTAAGGCCTCCTCAGACAACCATTTTGCCTTTTTGCATTTCTTTTTCTGGGGGATTGTCTTGATCACTGCCTCCTGTACAGTGTCACAAACCTCTGTCCATAATTCTTCAGGCACTCTGTCTATCAGATCTAATCCCTTGGATCTATTTGTCACTTTCACTGTATAATCACAAGTGATTTGATTTAGGTCATACCTGAATGGTCTAGTGGTTTTCCCTACTTTCTTCAAGTAAGTCAAATTTAAGTCTGAATTTGGCAATAAGGAGTTCATGATCCGAGCGACAGTCAGCTTCCAGTCTTGTTTTTGCTGGCTGTAGATTATCCATCTGCAGAGATTCTCCATCTTTGGCTGCAAATAATATAATCCATCTGCTTTCAATATCGACCATCTGGTGTTGTCCATGTATAGAGTCTTCACTTGTGTTGCTGGAAGAGGGTGTTTGCTATGACCAGTGCATTCTCTTGGCAAAACTCTATTAGCCTTTGCCCTGATTCATTTTGTACTCCAAGGCCAAATTTGCTGGTTACTCAAGGTGTCTCTTGACTTCCTACTTTTGCATTCCAGTCCCCTATGATGAAAAGGACATGTTTTTTTGTATATTATTTCTATAAGGTCTTGTAGCTCTTCATAGAACCGTTCAACCTCAGCTTCTTCACCATTTTTGGTTGGGGCATAAACTTGGATTATTTTGATACTGAATGGTTGCCTTGGAAACAAAGAGAGATCATTCTGCCATTTTTGAGGTTGCATCCAAGTACTGCATTTCAGACTCTTTTGTTGACTACGAGGGCTACTCCATTTCTTCTAAGAGATTCTTATCCACTGCTACTGCTACTGCTAAGTCACTTCAGTCATGTCTGACTCTGTGAGACCCCATAGACAGCAGCCCACCAGGCTCCCCCATCCCTGGGATTCTCCAGGCAAGAACACTGGAGTGGGCTGCCATTTCCTTCTCCAATGCATGAAAGCAAAAAGTGAAAATGAAGTTGCTCAGTCATGCCCGACTCTTAGCAACCCCATGGACTGCAGCCTACCAAGCTCCCCGTCCATGGAATTTTCCAGGCAAGAGTACTGGAGTCGGGTGCCATTGCCTTCTCCGATTCTTATCCACAGTAGTAGATATAATGGTCATCTGAATTAAATTCTCCTATTCCAGTCCATTTTAGTTCACTGATTCCTAAAATGTCAACGTTCACTTTTGCCATCTCCTGTATGACCACTGGTAATTTACCTTGATTCATGGACCTAACATTCCAGGTTCCTATGCATTTTGCTGTTTACAGCATCAGACTTCACTTCCATCACCAGTCACACCCACAACTGGGTGTTGTTTCCACTTTGGCTCCACCTCATCATTCTTTCTAAAGTTATTTCTCCACTCTTCTCTAGTAGCATATTGGGCACCTACCAACCTGGAGAGTTCATCTTTCAGTGTCCTCTCTTTTTGCCTTTTTATACTGTTCATGGGGTTCTCGAGGCAAGAATACTGAAGTGGTTTGCCATTCCCTTCTCCAGTGGACCACATTCTGTCAGAACTCTCCACCATGACCCGTCCATCTTGGGGGCCCTACACAGCATGGCTCATAGTTTCACTGAGTTACACAAGGCTGTTGTCCATGCGATCCAATTGATTAGTTTTCTGTGACTGTGGTTTTCATTCTGTCTACCCTCTGACTGATAAGGATAAGAGGCTTATGGAAGCTTCCTGATGGGAGAGACAGCTGCAGGCGGCAGAAGGCGAGCAGTGTGCAGTGCCCGCTGCACTTGCCCATGGCTCCAGCAGCCAGCTCACCCAGACCCAAATCCAGCTCTGCTGGGACATGGCCGCACAGGTCACTGGGTGGGAACCAGCCGGGTCAGGGAACAGCTCTTCTTAACTTCACACCACAGTAGTTGACTCAGTCCCAACAGAAGGGCCCACTTAGCCCACACGGGGGCCAACCCTAGAGCATATATTTCTGGTGAGCAGGGGAGACTGTGCCACTGGGCCCCACGAAACATTTCCTGTGTAAAACTAATTCTAACTAACAAGACTGGGAAATGTATCCAACCTAACTAATATACACAAATAAGCACAGAGAATTAGGCAAAATGAGGTGACATACAAGGGAACTCTCAGTTTGACTTTTCAGCACAAAATTTGCAGGCCAGAATGGAGTGGCACAATATATTTAAAGTGATGGGGAAAAAAAAAAAACTACAACCAAGAATACCCACAAGGTTATCCCTCAGATATGAATTTAAGAAGACTGAGAGCATTTCAAACATCTTCTCCAACCATGACCTTATGAAACCAGAAATCCATTATATGAAAAAACTGCAGGAAAAAAAAACACATGGAAGCTGAATAATATTCTACTAAACAACCAATGAATGGATCACTGAAGAAATCAAAAAGAAAGTATAAAAATAATTGGAGACAAATAAAATTAGAAACAAAATGATCAAATATCTATAAAATATAGCAGATGCAGTTCTAAACGGGAAGTTATGCTGATACAAGCCTACCCCAGGAAATAAGAAAAAAATCAAACAATCTAACTGCACAGATAAAGGAAAAAGGAAAATAACAATAACAAATGCAGAATCAGCAAAAAAGAAATAATAACTATAACAGCAGAAATAAATACTGTCTAAAAAAGCACAGAGAAAAGATCAATTAAACTAGAACCTGGTTTTTTGAAAAGATAAAAATAATTGATAAGCTTTTAGCCAGACTCATCAAGAATAAAAGGGAGTGGGCACAAATTAAAAAGATGCTACAACTGACTCATAGAAATGCAAAGAATCATAAGAGACTATTACAATTTTATGTCAATGGATAACCTAAAAGAAATGCATAAATTCCTAGAAATGTAATGTCTCCAAAGACTGAATCAGCAAGAACACAGAAAATATGAACCAAACAAGTATCAATAATAAAGCTGAATCAGAAATTAAAAAAAAAAAAAAACCTCCCAACAAAAGTCAGTGACCAGGTAGCTTCATAGGTGAATTATACCAAACATTATAAAGAGTTCTGCTTCACAAACTGTTTCAAAAAATGTGCAGAGGAAAGAATGCTTCAAAACTCATTCTATGGAGTGACCGTGATCCTGATACTAAAACCAAACAAAGATATCACACACACACACACACACACACAATTACAGGCCAATATCAATGATGAACATAGATGCAAAAACTCCTGAACAAAATCCTAGCAAACTGAATCCAGCAATACACTAAAAGGATCATATATCATGATCAAGTGGGATTTATACTAAAAATGCAAAGATGTCTTAATATACACAAATAAATCAATGTGATACACCACATTAACAAACTGAAGAATAAAATCCATATGGTAACTCTATTTTTAGTTTTTCAGGGAACCTCCATACTCTTCTCCATAGTGGCTGCACCCATCTACATTCCACCAGCAGTGGAGGAGGCTTCCTTGTTCCCCATACTCTCTCTAGCATTTACTATTAGCAAACCTCTTCATGATGGCCATTCTGACTAGTGAAAGGTGATATCTTACTGTAGTTTTGATTTCCTTTTTTTTGAATAATTAGTGACGTTGAGTATCATTTCATGTGCTTCTTGGTCATCTGTATGAGTTCTTTGGAGAAATGTCTCTTTAGGTCACCTGCCCATTTTTTGATTTGGCTGTTTTATGTTTTTTATATTGAGCTGTATGAGCTGTTTCTATATTGGGGAAATCAATCCCTTATTTGTAAATATTTTCTCCCATTCTGCAGGTTGCTGTTTCATTTTACTTATGGTTGGTTTCCTTTGCTATGCAAAAGCTTTTAAGTTTAATTAGGACCCATTTGTCTATTTTTGTTTTTATTTCCATTACTCTAGGAGATAGATCCAAAAATATAGTGCTGCTATTTATGTCAAAGAGCGTTCTGCCTATATTTTTCTCTAGCAGTTTTAGAGTACCAAGTCTTAAATTTAGGTCTTTAATCCATTTTGAGTTTATTTTTGTATGGTGTTAATGACACCTCACTCCAGTACTCTTGCCTGGAAAATCCCATGGACAGAGGAGAATGGTAGGCTGCTGTCCATGGGGTCGCGAAGAGTCAGACATGACTGAGCGACTTCACTTTCACTTTTTACTTTAATGCATTGGAAAAGGAAATGGCAACCTACTCCAGTGTTCTTGCCTGAAGAATCCCCCAGATGGGGGAGTCTGATGGGCTGCCGTCTATGGGGTCGCACAGAGTTGGACACAACTGAAGCAACTTAGCAGCAGCAGCAGCAGATAATTTGTTAATGTCATTTTTGTACATATAATTGTACAGTTTTTCCAGCATCACTTAACTGAAAAGACTGTCTTTTCTCCACTGTATATTATTGCCTCCTTTGCCATAGATTAAATGACCACAAATGCACAAATTAATTTCTAGGATTTCTATCCTGTTCCATTGATCTGTAAGTCTGTCTTTGTGCCAGTATTATACTGTTTGGCTTTGTAGTATAGTCTGAAGCTAGGAAGTATGATTTTTTCAGCTCCATTCTTCTTTCTCAAGATTGTTTTCACTACTTAGGGTATTTTTTTGGTTGTTTCCATACAAATTTTAAAATTTTTGTTCTAGTTCTGTGGAAAATGCCATTAGTAATTTGATAGGGATTGCACTGATTGTCTTGAGTAGTATGATCATTTTAACAATATTGATTCTTCCCATCCAAAACCATAGCATATTTTTTCCATCTGTTTCTACTGTCTTCTATTTCTTTCATCAGATTTTATAGTCTTGAGAGTATAGGCCTTTTACCTCCTTGGGTAGATTTATTCCTAGATATTTCACTATTTTTGATGTGATGGTAAATGGGATTGTCCCCTTAATTACTCTTTATGATATTTAATTGTTAGTTTATAGAAATGCAACAGATTTTGTATATTAACTTTGTATGCTGAAATATTACTGAATTTATTGATGAGCTCTAGTAGCTTTCTGATAGCATCTTTCGGATTTTCTGTGTATAGCATCATGTCATCTGCAAACAGTGAACATTTTATATCTTCCTTTCCAATTTGGATTATTTTTATTTCTTTTTCTTCTCTGCTATGGTTAGGATTTCCAAAGCTACATTGAATAAAGTAGAATGAGTGGAGCATCCTTGTTTCTGATCTTGGAATGCTTTCAGCTTTTTATCATTGAATATGATGATCCAGAAATCCCCTTCCTGAACATATATCCAGAGAAAACTCTAATTTGCAAAGATGTATGCACTACAGTGTTCACAGTAGCACTATTTACAATAGCCAAGACATGGAAGCAACCTAAATGTCCATCAACAGAGGAATGGATAAAGATATGGTATGTATGTATGTGTGTGTGTGCATATATATGATATTTATGTAAATGTCATAGAGAAATTCCACACAATGGTATACTGCTGCTGCTGCTAAGTTGCTTCAGTCATGTCCGACTCTGTGCAACCCCAGAGACGGCAGCCCACCAGGCTCCCCCGTCCCTGGGATTCTCCAAGAAAGAACACTGGAGTGGGTGGCCATTTCCTTCTCCAACGCATGAAAGTGAAAAGTGAAAGTGAAGTCGCTCTGTTGTGCCCGACTCTTAGCGACCCCATGGACTGCAGCCTACCAGGCTCCTCCATCCATGGGATTTTCAAGGCAAGAGTGCTGGAATACTACTCAGCCATAAAAGAGAATGAAATAATGCCACTTGCAGCAACGTGGATGGACCTAGAGACTATATGTGAAGTAAGGCAAACAAAGAATAAAACACCTGAGAATAAAGTTAACTAAGGAGGAGAAGCGGACGACAGAGGATTAGATGGCTGGATGGCATCACTGACTCAATGGATATGAGTTTGGGTAAACTCCGGGAGTTGGTGATGGACAGGGAGGCCTGGCGTGCTGCAATTCATGGGGTCGCAAAGAGTTGGACACGACTGAGCGACTGAACTGAACTGAACTAAAGGAGTTATAAAAATCTGCACTCAGAAAACGAAAGGATACTGTTGAAAGAAATTTAGGAGTATACAAACAAATGGAAAGACACAGTCAGCTCATGGACTGAAAGAATTAACATTGTTAAAATAAACATACTACCCAAGGCAATCTACAGGCTTAATACAATCTCTATCAAAACACCAATAGCATTTTCACAGAACTAGAACAAATTATTCTAAAATTTGTGTAGGCTTACAGTAATATACTGAAGAAACAAGAAAAATACCAAATAAACAACCTAAATTTACATCTAAAACAACTTGGAAAAGAACAACAACAACAACAAAAACTTCAAAGTTAGTAGAAGGCAACTAAATCATAAAGATCAGAGCAGAAAAAAGTGAAAAAGAAATGAAGGAAACAATATTAAAGCTTAATAAAACTAAAAGCCAGTTCTTTGGTAAGATAATCAAAATTGACAATTAGCCAGATTCATCAAGAAAAAAAGGGATTTAAACAAATTAGAAGAATCCAGATTGGAAGAGAAGTAAAACTCTCACTGTTTGCTGATGACATGATACTATACATAGAAAACTTCAAAGATATTATCAGAAAATTACTAAAGCTGATCAGTGAATTTAGCAAAATCACAGGATACAAAATCAATACACAAAAATCACTAGCATTCCTTTACACTAACAGTGAAAAATCAAAAAGAGATATTAAGGAATCAATCCCATTTACCATTGCAATAAAAATAACATACCTAGGAATAAACCTACCTCAGGAGACAAAAGAATAGTAAACAGAAAACTGTAAGACATTCATTAAAGAAATCAAAGACAACGTAAAACAGATGGAGAGATATTCCATGGTCCAAGGTTGGAGAGAAGAGAGTGACAGAGGATGAGATAATTGGATGGCATCATCAACTCAATGGACATGACTTTGAGCAAGCTCCATGAAATAGTGCAGAACAGGGAAGCCTGGCGCGCTGCAGTCCATGGGGTCACAAAGAGTCGGACATTAGCAACTGAACAACAGCAAGGAAGTGTCAAGGCTCTATTTCTGAATCATGTTTTTCAGCCTTCACTGTGACATATGAACACATTGTGATGCAAAAATAGTAACTTAAAAGGCATCTGTATTTTTAGAAGGGAAATTTCCCCTCCAGTGTGATCTAGTGAAACTTGAATTCCAGCTAGATATTTTTTCTTTTCTTTCCAACTGTCATTCACTACTATTAGATTAAAGAGATAAAAGTGACTTAATTAAAAATTGACTTAGTTTAGGAAAAATATATAAAATACTTCTGGCATATTCTAACCTGGCACTCCCAGAATGTTATTAGGGGGAAATTTGTGCTATAGAAAAGTTTTTATTTTCCCCACATAATCAGAAACACTGTACCACTCCATAAAAGCCAAATTCTCCTCTCTCAGTTGTGAAAAACTGATAAAATAAGTAAAAAGAGAATCTTTATAAAAGCATTTTGAGTGACAAATACTAATTCTGTTGTGAAATTGAAAAGACTTAAAAGGCTAAAACTATACTGAGAAGCTCATAAACAATTCATCTTAAATCAATATATACATAGACTTAATTTTATGCTTTTTTATAATAATATCAATATTTCCTATATTTCAAAAAACTCATTGCTACTTCAAAATTTAAATATTTGGGTCTCTTCCAAAATACTCCAAGTAACTAGTTTACTAATTAAATAAAGTTAATCAAATCATTGGGAAAGTAATACATCTTTTTAAATCTTTTATTTTTTTTAAATCACAAATGAAAGTTATTTTCAGAACAAACTGAACATAAAAGATATTTTAACTTGGGAGATGTTTTATTCATCAATACATACCCAAGACCAGAGCATGATACATAGCAAGCATTCAGATTTTTTATTAAGTTGATGAATCAATTAGATAGATGTTTATGAGTGTGTATATAAATTCATTAACCTAACTTTCATAAAACTTGATGTATGACTGCTGCTGCTGCTGCTGCTGCTAAGTCGCTTCAGTCATGTCCGACTCTGTGCGACCCCATAGACAGCAGCCCACTAGGCTCCTCTGTCCCTGGGATTCTCCAGGCAAGAACACTGGAGTGGGTTGCCATTTCCTTCTCCAATGCATGAAAGTGAAAAGTGAAAGTGAAGTCGCTCAGTCATGCCTGACTCTTAGGGACCCCATGGACTGCAGCCTACCAGGCTCCTCCATCCATGGGATTTTCCAGGCAAGAGTACTGGAGTGGGTTGCCATTGCCTTCTCCGATGTATGACTATTTCCCTGTAAAATAATGCAAATCAGCACCCCAAAACATATTAGACCATATCCCAGGTCACTGTGTTGATGGAATTTGAAGTTGAAAATTCTCATGCAAACCGTGTGATTTGCTAAAACACATTGTTAAAAATTCAGGTTTTGTTTTTTGATGCCAGTTGGGGGGAAATGTCATTTGAAGTTTTGAACTGAGCTTTATCTTGCACATGTGAATTAAATTACATTTTCTTGGTTTCAGATGAATAAACACATTTCCCCAATGGCGTTGTGCCAGCAGAATAATACACCTGGAATATGTTAATTCTCTTAATGACCTCACAGTCTGTCATAATAGGCTAATCACCTCCAGACAACAAGATTAGCATGATTTGTACATTTGGGGAAAAAAGCCCTTAAATGCCAGCTTATTATTATTGAAATTCATCTCCTTATTTATTAATTTAAGGTCTGAATTTGTAGGACAGTCTTTTCTCCCATATTTCTAATTGTTTATTATTTTCTGATATTACTTAATCACTAGGTTGGTTTGACATGCCCTCTTAAAACAACCTTTAGAATTGTATGACATTCTTTAAAACACTGGAGAAAGGGGCCTATATGCATGTTTAGTAATTCAAATCAAGCTAGTGGCACCACATATGTTTTCTGTTATGATATGGTTACAACTTTACATGCAGAAAATGTGGAATATATGTATTTTTTCAACTCTTTTTATCCACATCCTCTAAAATTTTTACCCCCCTGACACAATCTTATACTTAGCACTACCTAGAGACTTGAGCCAAAACAATCAATTCCTTTATTTTTGTCCCATCATAACCAAAGATTTCACTTGGCAGCAGAATCTATATATAGGTTAGAGTTTGTTATACCTACATAAAGTAGTAAACAAAGTATCTGCTCCCTGATTCCTTCTGACCTAATGTGCTCTATATTACCTTAAATAAGAAATTAATATACTCAATGTGGCCTTAATTATTTGACATCTATATGGAAAAAATGAAACAGAATTAGAATAGGTTGGAAGTGTAATTCCATAGATTTATCCATTCTGAAACCTAAGCTATGCATATATGCAAATTGCACACTATTTCAAATAGTTATAAACAGTTTATAATTGCTTCAGGGCTTGCTTGAATCAGTCAGCCAAGTTAAAGCCATATTACTTAGAGGAAAAAATCATGACAAAAGAGACAATCCACAGATATTTTGCAATTCTTAGAAAAGTTCATTTCGTTTTTGGTTTGTTAACCAGACCCAATGACTTGTCACAAAATAACAAATATTTCTACAAGTCTGGAATTCTAGAGTAGCTGCTAATTTTACTCCAAGTGATGTCAGTGTCAGTCAATAACAATCACAGGAGTTTGCCATTTATAAAGAACCCAAAGGAGTCAGCATCAATGGGCAAGACAGAATTGGCGTTCATTTTGCTTGATACATCAAGCATTATATCGGGGCCTGTAATAAAGTCTAAGGGCTTCCCCAGTGGCTCAGTGGTAAAAGAATCTGCTTGCAATGCAAGAGCCACGGGAGACACAGTTTCGAGCCCTGGGTCAGGAAGATCCCCTGGAGAAGGGCATGCCAACCCACTCCAGTAGAGAATCCCATGGACACAGGAGCCTATCAGGCTACAGTCTATAGGGTCACAAAGAGTCAGACATGACTGAGCTTAAAAAAAAAAATTCTTTTTTTAGGCTCTAAAGCTTGTTGACTGTCCTGCTGGATCACTAATGTTCCTTGCTTTCAAGTTATTCTCCACTAATCCTATCATCAGAGAAGGCAATGGCACCCCACTCCAGTACTCTTGCCTGGAAAATCCCATGGACAGAGGAGCCTGGTGGGCTGTAGTCCATGGTGTCGCTAAGAGTCAGACACGACTGAGCGACTTCACTTTCACTTTTCACTTTCATGCATTGGAGAAGGAAATGGCAACCAACTCCAGTGTTCTTACCTAGAGAATCCCAGGGACGGGGGAGCCTGGCAGGCTGCCGTCTATGGGGTCACACAGAGTCGGACACGACTGAAGCGACTTACGAGCAGCAGTAGCAGCAATCCTATCATATAAAAATAATAATAAAAATAGTAATATTCTCTGAAAAAGAACACCCTAGACAAAAGAACTTAGGAGAGAAATATACATTTTTCCACATGTACTAAAGGGATAAAATGCATGCAGTCACAATTGAGAGTGATTTTAACACCAGATAGCCTTTTTATTGTCAGCTCTGTTGGTTTCTTGAAGTGGCCATGATATTGGTATCTTACAAAGTGGCTGATTAAATAATTTCTTGAAGTGGCTATGATTTTGATATTCCTGTATCCAAATGGAATTATATTAGACCTGCTCAATATCTTCTTATCCATTGGGTTAGTAAGGTATTATAAGTAATTAACTTCTGGGGAAAATTCTAGTGCTATTTTTTTTTAAAGGCCACAATCCACAAGTAGATTATTTTGAAGACTCCATATGTCTTGACATAACATACTAAGCAATACAGTTTAACATAAGAAGCTTGGGCTCTGAAAACCTGCAGGTCTATACACAAATGTCAACTCTGCCACTTTCTAATTTGCAATTCCAATCAAGTTATTTAACCCTACTGAATTTAATTTTCTCATCAGTTAAAAAAAAATGGGTGGAAGAGAATATGAGAAATGGAATGTCTCATTTGGAAACTTTTTTCTCTGTGTTGCTGATACATTACTTTCTGAATTTTAACTGCCACCTGGAGACTGGAATCTAGCAAACAGCCTGTATCATGGGAGGCGCTCAACTAATTTTACTTCCTTTTCCTGAGAAGTCATTAAAATTAATGGCTTAATTATATCACCACATCATTACCTACTAAAAGTATCAAAATGTTAAATCGGCCAACTTGTCACTAGAATGAGTTTGAAATGAACTGATTTACATGAAATCACTGAGGTCCCAGCCACACCAAGAGATTTTCCTAAATCCTAATTTGCAGAAGAAAACTAAATGATCAGGTTCTATAAGAGAAACAAAACGAACTCTGGCTTCAATGCACTGGGCAGTTACATAGTAATAAATCGAGTGATCCTCAAGAACAGGGATCAACAAACTTTACGCAGACCAGATGCTAATTATTTTAGGCTTTGCACATCATACGGTCATTGTTGCAACTTACTAGACTCTGCCTTTATAGAACAAAATCAGCCACAGGTAATAGGTAAACAAATGGGTAAGGCTGCATCACAAAAATCTTTATTTACAAAAATTGGTGGTGGCCCAGATTTGACTCATAGGCTGTAGCTTTCCAACTTGTGTTCAATATTGATGATGTCTCAACACTCCACCAATTGTCAGTTACACAATTCCTTATATTCCTAATATTGCCTATCAGTTAGCAAGATTACCACAACTATATGTACAGATTTAGAGAACATATTAAAGGAATGTCTTAAAAATTAGATATAGAGACTTCCCTGGTGGTCCAATGGTTAAGACTTCACTTTCCAATTGCAGGGCGTATGGGTCTGATTCCTGATTAGGGAACTAAGATTCCACATGACTCACGGACAAAAAACATAAAAAAGAAGCAATATTGCAACAATTCAATAAAGACTTTAAAAATGGTCCATATCAAAAAAATCGTTAAAAATAAATAAACCAAAATTAGGTATAAATTCTAATAATATTCGTCTTAAAAATGTTTAGTAGTAAAATATAGGAGTGGACCAAGAAAGATGGCTAAATTTACAAATAATAGTATGATTCCTATCTATCATAAAAAAACAATACTAAATATCTTCTAACCTCAGAAAAGGCAATGGCACCCCACTCCAGTACTCTTGCCTGGAAAATCCCATGGACGGAGGAGCCTGGTGGGCTGCAGTTCACGGGGTCGCTAAGAGTCAGACATGACTGAGTGACTTCACTTTCACTTTTCACTTTCAGGCATTGGAGAAGGAAATGGCAACCCACTCCAGTGTAATTGCCTGGAGAAACCCAGGGGTAGGGGAGCCTGATGGGCTGCTGTCTATGGGGTCGCACAGAGTCGGACACGACTGAAGCTACTTAGCAGCAACCTCAAAGGCCATATTCTAAGTCTCCAGACAATCAGAGGGCATTCCAAATAATAATTTGCCATAAACTGGTATGCCAGTTATCAGTTACAGGTTATGCAAATAACCAGTCAAAAACACAGAAAATTGTCACTAGGTAACTACAGTTAGCTGGAAATACATGAAAACCAAAACAAAATATTTTTAATCTATCCACCTACTTGCAATAGGATTAAGTCCAAGAATTAGAAATCACTGGTTTTACAAATGTAAAGGAATTTTTAGATGTTTGAACAAATGGAAAGAAGAACAAAGATACTGCAGAACATTTGGTAAGCCTCCCCCACAAAACATGCTTCAAACCACAGAATTTGAAAACAAAGTAGAAAGAAGCAAAAGACTGTTATGTGAAGATATTTCAACAGTTTTCTTCCATCGCACACTACAGCTCTTTCAAAAGATCAACATTAAAATAATCACCCGATGTTTCCCAATGGGTCAATAAGCTCATGTATTAGATTGTGAATTTAGAGGCATGAACAATATATTAGTCATCATTTCTACAAGTTGACGATAAAAATAATATAGGTATATTTGTTAAGAACAGTAGGTTCTAAGCAAATTATTTAAATACATTTAATAATCTACTAGCCTTAATAGGGTATAGAAATCACAAAGTTTCACATTATGTTACTCCCTCAAAATCCACTCATTTAAATAGCAGGATATTCCCTAAAAGTGTAAAAAAAACTCTTCTTGTATCCCACAGTAATGTGCTGCGAAGACCAGAGTTCTTATGAGAAGACTGGAGAATTCAGAAGTGCACCATTTGGCCATTCAAAGCAGGCTCCTGCCCCTCTTAATTAAACGAATCCCTCAGCACTACACAAGCAGGCTGCTTTCCAGGATAGAAGAGATGTCACACAGATGTTTCCAACAAAGTTTCCAAAAGTTCACCTTGCTGGGAAAGAATGACTCCATGCAAAGTAAGAATTTTACCAATCCTGTAAGAATGAACACAAGCAAAAGGGCTGGAATTTGCCTCTTTAAAGGAAAACACATACGCAACATACAACCAGACACGTATTCAGAATGTCCAGATGTCTTCACCGTGCAGGGGAATAATTTTTAAAACTCCACAGAAATAAGAAGAGGCACTGAGAGAATGATGAGAAGGTGTTGCAAATATGAGAAGTGAGAATACACAGACCTCTCTTGGATTGCCAACTTGATTAGCTCTTCTCCTTTACAGAAAGATGCTTTAGTCATTGACATGCCAAAGAAAGGACCCAAAATTATGCCTGATTTCTGGTCAAAGGTGAAAGAAAGAAATGCCAAGAAGACAAATTCTTATAGAAGAGACATGTGAAACAAGGCAGTAAAGATAGGTTTTATAGATCTGCAGTACAGAAGATGAAATCCGGTGTGGAATGGATCATGTCTGCTTGTGAATTTTAATGCGGATGATGGAACAAGAGGGCATACATAAAAATTAAGGAAAATCTGATTTGAAACAGATGTCGTGCATCCCTTCATTGCAAAGAGTCATAAATGAATGTATGGAATATCAGGCAGGAAAAAAAAAAAGCTGTCCAGGTGAAGAACACTGACTCTGTTAAAAAAAAAAAAAAAAAAAAAAGCAATTGCATATCATTCCAGGTTAGTAGAATTATAAAGAATTAGGAGTCTTCACTGGATGACTACAACTAATTTCTTAAATTTGAATGCTACTTAATTTTTGGTTTTATCCCTTCAGAATACAACAAAGGTATTCATTATTAACACATGAAGATAAGAAAGCCCAGAATCAACACATGGACAAGATTCTGAGTTTCTGATTTGGAGTCTGTAGCTCTACAGTCTTGGCATTACAATCTCACACAGTGAATTTGGAGAGTTCCAAGTTGTAAAAAATCAGATTATTTTGAAGACTAGAGTTCTATAACATATTGTATTTTACTTTTTTAAAGTAACCAAGGAGAATAGCACTTTAACTGCTGCTACATTATAATACAGCAATTCTCTTGAGCAATTTTTGTTTTAACAGACACATGAAATTGAGTAGCTGAAGTTTTCTTACTGGCTGCTAGAAATTTTAGAACCATATTTCAGCACTAACTCAAAGCAACTGAGTAACTTTTGACATAATTATATCTGTCCTGTGCTTACTACCTCTCCATTTTATGTCATTTCCCTAAATGGTTTTAGTTTTTCTCTTGCAAATTTTTAGCATATTCTAATTTGTTTTATTTTATATAACTTTTAAAATCATTTTAAAATGATTTGAAACAAAAAGAAATACAATTAATTAATTACTTAGATCCTTCCTGTACAGCTGCAGAATAAAACATGAAAGCCCAGATTACTCCCATAGTTTAGCTCAATTCAGTTCATACTGATCTTAATACAGGACATCCAGAATATTTCATTTATTGGATAGCCAACATCATCCTCTCATTTCAAATGAGCCTATACAAAGACGTTCAATGAATACAAAACAACAAGAAAGTAAACATCAAACCTATAGAATGAATACAGAAACAGAATTCTCTGAAAAAAAAATCTCATTTTATAAAACACCTGTGAATCCATGCTTATGGGATTCAGAAAGTGTCCTTGCCCGAGTAGCTCCCATCTCCGTGTCTCAGCAATAACTCTTGCTTTCAATATTATGGTGCTAAACTCCCAACCCTTGTCAGAATCCAACATTTGATACATACATACCTATTCATTGAAACCAGCATGGGTATTTGGTGGTTCAAGTGTTATGGAATGCAAAGGAAGGAAAAACCCCTGGTTCCTTCTCCATAGTGCTACCATTTTTTCTTCTTTCATTTTCACACTTCTTACCACAGGAGCACTTTCCTACAAGTCACAATCAGGAAACTAAGCCCACACAACCCTGGTGGTACCCAGTGAATTCTCTCCTCACTTCAGTTCAGTCCACTCGCTCAGTCGTGTCCGACTCTTTGCGACCCCATGAATCGCAGCACACCAGGCCTCCCTGTCCATCACCAACTCCCGGAGTTCACTCAAACTCACGTCCATTGAGTCAGTGATGCCACCCAGCCATCTCATCCTCTGTCGTCCCCTTCTCCTCCTGCCCCTAATCCCTCCCAGCATCAGAGTCTTTTCCAATGAGTCAACTCTTCGCATGAGGTGGCCAAAGTACTGGAGTTTCCGCTTTAGCATCATTCCTTCCAAAGAAATCCCAGGGCTGATCTCCTTCAGAATGGACTGGTTGGAACTCCTTGCAGTCCAAGGGACTCTCAAGAGTCTTCTCCAACACCACAGTTCAAAAGCATCAATGCTTCAGTGCTCAGCTTTCTTTACAGTCTAACTCTCACATCCATACATGACCACAGGAAAAACCATAGCCTTGACTAGATGGACCTTTGTTGGTAAAGTAATGTCTCTGCTTTTCAATATGCTATCTAGGTTGGTCATAACTTTTCTTCCAAGGAGTAACATCTTTTAATTTCATGGCTGCAGTCACCATCTGCAGTGATTTTGGAGCCCCAAAAAATGAAGTCTGACCCTGTTTCCACTGTTTCCCCATCTATTTCCCATGAAGTGATGGGACCAGATGCCATGATCTTCGTTTTCTGAATGTTGAGCTTTAAGCCAACTTTTTCACTCTGCACTTTCACTTTCATCAAGAGGCTTTTGAGTTCCTCTTCACTTTCTACCATAAGGATAGTGTCATTTGCCTATCTGAGGTTATTGATATTTCTCCCAACAATCTTGATTCCAGCTTGTGCTTCTTCCAGCCCAGCGTTCCTCATGATGTACTCTGCATAGAAGTTAAATAAGCAGGGTGACAATATACAGCCTTGACGTACTCCTTTTTCTATTTGGAACCAGTCTGTTGTTCCATGTCCAGTTCTAACTGTTGCTTCCTGACCTGCATACGGATTTCTCAAGAGGCAGGTCAGGTGGTCTGGTATTCCCATCTCTTTCAGAATTTTCCACAGTTTATTGTGATCCACACAGTCAAAGGCTTTGGCATAGTCAATAACACAGAAATAGATGTTTTTCTGGAACTCTCTTGCTTTTTCAATGATCCAGCGGATGTTGGCAATTTGGTCTCTGGTTCCTCTGCCTTTTCTAAAACCAGCTTGAACAACTGGAAGTTCATGGTTCATGTATTGTTGAAGCCTGGCTTGGAGAATTTTGAGCATTACTTTACTAGTGTGTGAGATGAGTGCAATTGTGCAGTAGTTTGAGCATTCTTTGGCATTTGATTGCAAGTGTTTGGGAGTGAAAAGAGATTTTTAAAAGGCACATTGTGATTGCCTAGATTCTGAAACTGTCATATACAATATCCTGCCAAAATCTACATTCCTTGTGTCTCTTCCTTAACAATCTTAATAACCCAGGTATTAGCATTTAATCACAGTTTACTTCATCCCAGAAAAATAAAAATTACAAATATAGCTTAATAAAAGGAACTCCACCTGCCAGGTAGCTGTGTACTAAACCAAGGTTTCAGCAGTCTTCAGTTTCTTATATACTTACCAAATTTCTCTTTTGTTTCCCATTGGAGAGAATGTCATTACCTACAACAAAACTTATTTTTAATAAGCTTTTTGAAATGGACATATACCCATGGGACAAAGGGACAATAAAATGAAGAAGGAGGGAAAAATGGCTTCAGAAGGGGATCACTCTGATTCAGGGGAGCATTTTCAAAATACAAACACATTTTTTTCTCTCCCCTACCTCCCAAATTCTGAACTACTCATTTTTTCCTATGGGATGGGCTAAGAAAGGGAGAGAAGTTCATAGTTTTATCGATTCTTCTTAAGGGTCTATGAACTAATTAGTGTTTTAACCACTGTTTACAAAGCCACTGGGTGTACTCCATCCTTGATATTTCAGAAGCTCTAATCTGAATGTGTCATTATTTCAACCAACCAGATGAACAATCTTTTCTGAGAAGGTGGTGTGAGGGACAAAGAAACAGTAACATATAAATCAAAGGAAATTGATGGGTTTTTCCATTGTTAAGACTCAGTTGACACAGAGAAAAGAACATTCTAATCATAACCCATCTGATCATAAAAACATTACTCCTGGATAGTCTCTGGAAGGAAAAAGACTGTGTCAACATTATGTTCTGGAGGACGATAGAAAAAAAGATTTTTACTGAAAGTATACTAGTAAACTATCCATTCAATGGAAAACAGTCAATTCTTAGACTAATGTTTCCAATTCACAGATTCTTAATCTATCAGATACAAATTCAACACCAAGGGCAGTAACTCCACACAGTATATAACACTTTAGAGTTCAAAATACAGTGTAAGGCAAATTATCTCTCTTTTTTTTATTTTATTTTATTTTTAAACTTTACATAACTGTATTAGTTTTGCCAAATATCAAAATGAATCTGCCACAGGTATACATGTGTTCCCCATCCTGAACCCTCCTCCCTCCTCCCTCCCCATTCCATCCCTCTGGGTCGTCCCAGTGCACCAGCCCCAAGCATCCAGTATTGTGCATCGAACCTGGACTGGCAACTCGTTTCATACATGATATTTTACATGTTTCAATGCTATTCTCCCAAATCTTCCCACCCTCTCCCTCTCTCACAGAGTCCATAAGACTGTTCTATACATCAGTGTCTCTTTTGCTGTCTCGTACACAGGGTTATTGTTACCATCTTTCTAAATTCCATATATATGCGTTAGTATACTGTATTGGTGTTTTTCTTTCTGGCTTACTTCACTCTGTATAATAGGCTCCAGTTTCATCCACCTCATGAGAACTGATTCAAATGTATTCTTTTTAATGGCTGAATAATACTAGCACTGTTTATAATAGCCAGGACATGGAAGCAACCTAGATGTCCATCAGCAGATGAATGGATAAGAAAGCTATGGTACATATACACAATGGAGATTATCTCTTTTAATCCCACAAAAATCTGTTTTATTATTTTAATTTACAGACATAGAGACAGGAAAAATAAAATTCCGAGAGGTTAAATGACTTGCCCCTGTCATTCAGGGAAGGACACTATCAGGTCTCTGGTTCCTAGTCTAGTATCTTTTGCTCTACCTCTTGGAGGTTAATGTTAATTTCATCAAGTCAATACAATTTCAATAAGGTGTTGCTGTTGTTTTTCAGTCACTAAGTTGTGTCTCACTCTTTGTGACCCCATGGACTGTAACCCACCAGGCTTTCCTGTCCCTCACTATCTCCTTGAGTTTGCTCAAATTCATTGAGTAAGTGATGCTATCTAACCATTCTCATCCTCTGCTGCCCCCATCTTTTGACTTCAGTCTTTCCCAGCATCAAAGTTTTTTCCAATGAGTCAGCTCTTCACATCAGGTGGTCAAAGTACTGGAGCTTCTGCTTCAGTATCAGTCCTTCCCATGAATATTCAGAGTTGAGTTCCCTTAGGATTGACTGGTTTGATCTCCGTGATGTCCAAAGGACTCTTAGGAGTCTTCTCTGGCATCACAATTTGAAAGCATCATTTCTTTGGTGCTCTGCCTTCTTTATGGTCCAACTCTCACATCCATACCTGACTACTAGAAAAAACATATAGCTTCGACTATACAGACCTTAATGTGCAAAGGGATGTCTGACAATATTCAGCTGTTTCTCTGCAGGCTGTTTTCTTCATCTAAACATTATTTTCCTCCTGGTATCTCTTTGACAATAAATTACAAGAACTCCAAAGTCACAGTTAGGCTACACATGGAAATCTACAGGAGGGATGTGGGAGTCACGAACCAAGTTCTCCTGTCAGTCTCCTGAGAGCGTCAGAAAGAAGCACTGAGGCTCTAACTAACTAACAGGAACTGACAGATGTTCTTATGCCTTGCATCTAAATTAGCACAAACGATGCCTTATGCTGCCAAAATGAAATTACATCCTTTTTAGTATGCCGTACAATTAAATAATTTCTAAATATTGTTAAGGAGCTAAAAATAAGAATAAGTGACCAATGCTGTGACAATGTAACAAACAGGGCTTAGTTTTAAGATAGATCAGATGTAAGTTATGGAGCTTGCCAGAGCCATGAAAGAATGTATTCTCTTCACTAGTGTCAACAACTTATTTTACGAGCAGTTACTCACCAGAGGGTCAGGCACCATTAAAGTCAATATAAAACTCCAGAAAGGGGCTTCTTCTCTGGCACATGCTGTATTACTCCTCAGGAATATAGTGGCGATTTAAACAAACCTATACAATTCAATTTCAAAACAAGTGAGCTTAAACTAATATAACCTCTTATGGAAGACAGTAATATCTGTGCTTACCTATTACTAGTTTAGAATAAGCTAAGATTTCTATAGTACTTCAATTGTTTATATGCCTTTAGCTGTAGAGACAGTATCATCTTACTCTCAATAAAAATAGAAAAAAATAGTCATTAATAAAATAGTGGCTCAACAACGTGTTAATCAATAAGAGTATGAAAATAAAAGAAAAATCTTCACTAGCCTGTGTCATTGTAAAATCTAACAAAGTTGTTCCTAAAGTGCGGCCATTAAAAAAAGGTGAAAAAGAGGAAAGAGAAAGAGGAGAAAGAGAGGGAGAAGGAAAGCAACTGAAACTACAACTAGATGAACTACATTTCTTTTAAATATGTCCTGAGTAATTATTCAAAGAATAAAAGGGAGCTTTTAGGGGAAATAACTATAGCTCTTCAACCACAAAACAATAGTATATGTCTCCAGACTATTTGTTTATGAATAATTCAGCTTTTATCACCAAACATGCTTGATCATTTCAAGTGTGAAGCCTATGAAATGTCATTTCAATTCATTCTTCGAGTGTCTTCTTGGCAGTCAGAGGAGAGAATTATAGGATTAAGAGGTCTGGCTATATATAAAACAAGGCAGAAACATTAAAAGCTCTTCTTCAAATGCAAGACTGATGTAATGATTTTAATGAGTTGCATAGTATTGTTCTTCATTCTTAGGAATGGATTATATTTCTGGAAACTGACTTGCCTGATTAGGTTTCATCCAGTCTCTCTGGATTTTGCTGCTGAATACAGTCATTTCTATCACATGAACAGCAGGATCCAGGCATCTGCCTCTTTATTGTGGCTTCCATGGTATTATTGTTGAATGTGTGAGCCAGTAGGCTCTTGCTGAATGAAGTGCACAATTCAAATCATAAAGTTTTTCATACACCAGAGAACACTTTGGAGGCAACCCAATGGTGAAATACAATTTCTATCCCAAGGAGCTATTTGCTACAGACCCATAAGGCACAAAAAGAATAATCTTTAAGAACAGTGTTCTCAAAGTGAAGTCTGGGGACCAACTCCTTCAGAATCATCTACAATGATGAATAAAAGGAGATTCTTGGGTATCTCTTTAGATACATGCAATCATATTCTCTATAGGCAAATCCAAAGCATGTACACAAGTTTGCCCAATGATCCTAAAAATTTAAAAGCCACTGTTTTTAAACCTATGCCTGCCCTAAAAAATAAAGTCTTAATTTTTAAAGTTATTCTAACTTTTTCTCAGTTCTAAAGTCTGTTTTAAAATTTTATTTATTGATTGATTTTTGACTTACCAGGCCCTTGTTGCTGTGCAGGCTTTTCTCTAGTTATGGAGAGTGGGGCTACCCTCTCATTGTGGTGTGCAGGCTTCACATTGGATGGCTTAGGGCATGTGGGCTCAGTAGTTGTGATTCCCGGGCTCTGGAGAACAGGCTCAATAGTTGTGGCATACAAGCTTAGTTCTCCCATGGCATGTGGGATTTTTCTGGACCAGGGATCGAACCTGTGCCTCCTCCATTGACAGGCTGATTCTTTACCACTGAGGAAACAGGGAAACCCTGTTTTAAAGTTTTGAGTCCACACAACTCTCAGTTTGCAGTGATGGTCCCCTGAAGAAGACTTATGTAGCCCTTTTTTGAATAGAACCGGTATCTTACTACAGGCTGTCATGTAACCCAAATGAGTAGGGTGTAACAATGCTGGGGAAATGTCCCAGTAAGGATGCCAGACATAAAACTTGAATGAAATAGGTTAATTCTTATGGCATCAAGAGAAATCATGGCATAGAGCTTTTCAAAAATATTATACAACATATAATATGAATTTCAGTCCTCATATTGACATTTCTCTCCCAAACTAGATTATAGTGCCAATGGCACAGTTGAGACACACACACAGCATATGTTAGAAAACGGTTCTTTTCTGCCATATCCACGCTTGCCACATATCCTGGAACTTATTAAAATTCTGTTGAAGTGGTCAGACTGTTCTTAGCATGCTTGTTTTTTCTTGGGGAAATCCATTGCCCTTTCAGTGAGGAAACATTCAGTTACCACGCTATTCCTGGTTTAAAAATAATCTGCAAACTCTGCCTTGTAAACACTTACAGATAGACCACAGAAGTCCCCAGAGCTACCTTGGAAGCAGACCAAATTTATCTCAAACATATCTTGCTCATGTAAAATAAATATTGAAACCATTATTCCAGAGAAACTATTTTTCTAAACCAGTTGCTTTTCCAACTGAAAGTCAAAGCATCATCATGGAAGTTGGAAACACAAATGAACATGTTTGGTGAAATTGCCAACGCAAAAGAGGGATGGAAGGCACAGTTGCCTGCCTCCTCTTTTGACTAGAAGAGGCCTTGTTGCTCATCTTCACCGGCTTTTGGAGAAAAATACCTAAATACAGAGCTGAGCTCTAATCTAGGGTTATTCTCATATACTTTCACCCTCCCTTCAATATTTCCTCTAGAGTGGGGTTGCAAAAATATGGGCCATGGGGGTAACACATCCTTCAACTAGTTTTTGTAAATAAACTCTCGCAACACAGCCATGCACACTTATTTACACATCATCTATATTGCTTTCCCACTACAAAGTCAGAGCTGAGTAGTTGCAAAGGGACCCTAGGGCCCACAAAGCTAAAAACATTTACTGTCTAGCCTTTTACAGATAAAGTTTATCTAACACTGATCTAGAGGATATTTATTGTTGTCTCAGTAGTGGTTATTCTCAAACAGAGGTAGATAGAAGCAGAGGTGATGAATGCCCAGCATGATACAGGTGGAAATTTCATATGAATATTATTCCAGGAAAAAATAGATTATCTTCAAAAGAATGTCTCTTCTTAACAAAATGATTTATTCTAAAAGTGAGAATTTAACTGAACTGCTGTGATGAAAATGAAGTCAAGAATAACCAAGATAAAATAGTGATTGTAGAAACACTAAATCCCCAAACCTTTCTCCCTTTACTACAACTGCCCTTTACTGCCGTATGCTTGATCTTGTTAGATGAGTAACTTCTCTCCTAATTTTGCCAAATAAATACCAACACTTAATCATTTCTTTATGCTCCCCCACATTCTCTCATTCATTCACTCACTCAACAACTATCTAATGAGGACTTATGATCAGTCAAGCCCTGTGCTAGGCACTTGGCATATAATGACCAACATATGAACACGGGTCAGCTTTCACAGAAAGCTTTTCAAGGTGCAAATTTTGAACGAGATGGTCTTATTTTTGAACTTACGAATAAAGAGAAAAGAATCAAACCCATAAATGTCTTTTATTCCCAGATTAAGTATATTATTAGGTTGGCCAAAAAGTTCATTTGGTCTCTTTTCCATAACATCTTAGGGAAAAACCTTAATGAACATTTTGGCCAACCCAATATTATGCTATGATATACAATGAGGCAATGAAACTTAGTGCAAAATATCCACTTATAATATAATAGTATAGATTACTGCCATTACAATTTCCATATCATGACTTTTTATGATAGTAATCTAAATCGTATGTTTTATTAAAAACTTTGGTAACCCTACTCACAGAGCTTAATGAAGGAGAAATTCAAACAAGAAAAATTTTAAGTGCAACAGTGTCCAATGTGTTCTAGAAGACATGAAATACAGAGCTCTACAGAAGCAATATGGTAGACAGCTGGGGGAGAGGTGAAGCCTATTAGAGATGATAGAAAAGGAAATAAAGAGGAAATGAAGAAAGGAGAGGATAATAATCATATATGGTCATGTTGACCATGTAAACAAAATAGATGTTTTCTTTTGCTGTTTTTACATTGAGATAAATGCGAAGCAATTAGAAGTTTTAAATAAGGAGTACCACAATCACATTTTTCAGTAGACTTTAGAAGAATGATGATTGGGGCTACTAAAATCTCCTGGGAAGGTAGTTTAGAAATTCAAGAAAGAGCTCATGGAGGCTGATCTATGGTGACATTAGTGGCGATGAAAAAAAGTAGAGATATTCAGAAGGCATTAAAATCAACAGAAAATGATAATTTTTCAGATTTGGGAATTGAATGAAAAGGAGAAAATCAGTGAAGAATAACTTAGTTTATTTGCCTTACCTAGGTTGTGCTGGCATGTGCTATGATTAGAATCACAGAGGGGGAGCAGGAAGGGATAAAAGATGGCAAGTTTAATTTGGAATGTTGAGTGTCTAGTACCTGAGGAACATGCATTTGCAGAATATGCATCTGAGTAGGGACACCTGAGGCTCAGGAGAGTGGAAATCAGGATGAATCATCGGTCTATCAATAATGATTGAGACAGTCAGAGTGGATGACATTACCCAGGTTGTATATTTAGAGTGAAAGAAGAAGTGCCCTGAACAGAATCTATCAGATAGAGCATAAGAATTACGAAAAAAAAGTTAAGAAGGTGTGGCTAAGTAGACTAGAGGAAAAATATGTTGATCTTTGAATCATAGGACTCAAAATAAAATGCTTCATGAAGAAAAGAATGATTGATCATATCCTATATTTTTGGAAAATAAATTAGATCAGATCAGTCGCTCAGTCGTGTCCGACTCTTTGCGACCCCATGAATCGCAGCACGCCAGGCCTCCCTGTCCATCACCAACTCCCAGAGTTCACTCAGACTCACGTCCATCAAGTCAGTGATGCCATCCAGCCATCTCATCCTCTGTCGTACCCTTCTCCTCTTGCCCCCAATCCCTCCCAGCATCACAGTCTTTTCCAATGAGTCAACTCTTCGCATGAGGTGGCCAAAGTACTGGAGTTTCAGCTTTAGCATCATTCCTTCCATAGAAATCCCAAGGGCTGATCTCCTTCAGAATGGACTGGTTGGAACTCCTTGCAGTCCAAGGGACTCTCAAGCGTCTTCTCCAACACCACAGTTCAAAAGCATCAATTCTTCAGCGCTCAGCCTTCTTCACAGTCCAACTCTCACATCCATACATGACCACTGGAAAAACCATAGCCTTGACTAAACGAACCTTTGTTGGCAAAGTAATGTCTCTGATTTTGAATATGCCATCTAGGTTGGTCATAACTTTCCTTCCAAGGAGTAAGCGTCTTTTAATTTCATGGCTGCAGTCACCATCTGCAGTGATTTTGGAGCCCAGAAAAATAAAGTCTGACACTGTTTCCACTGTTTCCCCATCTATTTCCCATGAAGTGGTGGGACCAGATGCCATGATCTTCATTTCTGAATGTTGAGCTTTAAGCCAACTTTTTCACTCTGCACTTTCACTTTCATCAAGAGGCTTTTTAGTTCCTCTTCACTTTCTGCCATAAGGGTGGTATCATCTGCATATCTGAGATTATTGAGATTTCTCCCGGCAATCTTGATGCCAGCTTGTGTTTCTTCCAGTCCAGCGTTTTTCATGATGTACTCTGCATAGAAGTTAAATAAACAGGGAGACAATATACAGCCTTGACGAACTCCTTTTCCTATTTGGAACCAGTCTGTTGTTCCATGTCCAGTTCTAACTGTTGCTTCCTGACCTGCATACAGGTTTCTCAAGAGGCAGGTCAGGTGGTCTGGTATTCCCGTCTCTTTCAGAATTTTCCACAGTTGATTGTGATCCACACAGTCAAAGGCTTTGGCATAGCCAATAACGCAGAAATAGATGTTTTTCTGGAACTCTCTTGCTTTTTCCATGATCCAGCGGATGTTGGCATTTTGATCTCTGGTTCCTCTGCCTTTTCTAAAACCAGCTTGAACATCAGGAAGTTCATGGTTCACATATTGCTAAAGCCTGGCTTGGAGAATTTTGAGCATTACCTTACTAGCGTGTGAGATGAGTGCAATTGTGCGGTAGTTTGAACATTCTTTGGCATTGCCTTTCTTTGGGATTGGAATGAAAACTGATCTTTTCCGGTCCTGTGGCCACTGCTGAATTTTCCAAATTTGCTGGCATATTGAGTGCAGCATTTTCATAGCATCATCTTTCAGGATTTGAAATAGCTCAACTGGAATTCCATCACCTCTACTAGCTTTGTTCGTAGTGATGCTTTCTAAGGCCTACTTGACTTCACATTCCAGTATGTCTGGCTCTAGGTCAGTGATCACATCATCATGATTATCTGGGTCGTGAAGATCTTTTTTGTACAGTTCTTCTGTGTATTCTTGCCATCTCTTCTTAATATCTTCTGGAAAACAAATAATAAGACCTAAAATACATTCCTTAGATTTACTGTCATTAACAATTATGGTAACAGCACTTAGGAAAGGGGCACAAGCTATTTTACAGAAGCCTGAGAAATCAACAAAGAAATAAAGTGCAGCAACAAATTTAGATAATTCTTTTTATGTTTAGCTATGAAGGACAAGAAAGATAGGAGAGTAGGTAGAGAGAAACATTTGGAGGAAGTTATGACAAGAAGAGATCATAAATGAGGCTTCTAGAGAGTAGCTATCACTACTGTATTTCTTAAGCTGGTGGTTGGTCACACAGCTGTGTGAATTTCTAATAATTAGCTGAACTTTGTGTTTCGGGCACTTTTGTTTGTTTATTATATGCCAGCTTAAAAAGTATATATACAATTAGTTTTAAACCACAAAAGGAATATAAAAGTAAATCTAACAAAAAGTCTTCAAAATGTATGTGACAAAAATTGTAAATACTCATTGAAAGCTATTCTTTAAATATTCTTTATTTGGAAAGGCATAATTATGTGTTTTGATAGGGGTACCAAGAATAGTTAAGATGAAAATTTTCCAAAAATGAGCTATGCATGCTAAGTCACTTCAGTCATGTTCAACTCATTTGCAACCCATGGACCATAGCCCATCAGGCTCCTCTGTCCATGGGATTCTCCAGGCAAGAATACTGGAGTGGGCAACCATATTATAAAGGCTTAGAAACAAGGAGAACAGGCCTGAAAAAAAAATATGGAATTATTTCCCTTGCCAAATATTGAGATAGATAAATACCACATATATAAGGTATAAAGATAAAAATATAAGTGAAAAGAGATAGAACAGAAATAAATCCAGACATATATAAATGTGTCATCTGACATTGTAGACTGGTGAGGAAATGACTGACTATTCAAAAAGATGCAGGGAGACTTGTTACTCATTTGGAAAAAAGAATAAAAATATATGATCATTACGTCACACTCTACACAAAATATAAGCCCCAGATATAATAAGCACTTTACTTTTATAAAATAAAATCTATAAGCCTTCATTTGACAATTAGGATAAGATCTTAATGAGATTGGGGAAGGAAAAGATCCACTAATGATATAAAATATTTAGTCATAAAGAAAGTAATAATTCAGTTACATTAAAATGATTTAGTTAAAAGGATTTTCTTTTCTTTAAAATACATCATGAAGAGAATAAAGAGAAGCTGTTGCCTACAAGAAAAAAAATTCAGCATCTATAAATAAGGATTAGTATTCAGGACATGTAAAAGTTCTTATTATCAAAAAGAAAAGACAAATAACCCAAATAAAGCTTGCAGTAGACATAAACAGACATTTTATAAAAAGAAGAAACAGATCATGAACATGAAAGTGTGTTCATTCTTGTTAATAATTGGGAAACAACAATTTAAAACCACAAGAAGGTAGAATTTCAGGTAAAAATTTGAAAGTGAGTCAATGTCAATTTTAGAAAAAAGATGGAACACGAGAACTTCTCCACCTAATCACTGCTAGAGTGTGGGTAAACTAGTACAAACAATATGGAAAATATTTGCATTTGAAGTTGAGCACATGTATATGTAGCAACTCTATAATTATATTCCTAACAGAATACCTACATCTATATGCTGGCAGATTTGCATAACAAGATGCACAGCACCATTGGTTCCTAACAATCACAAATGTTTATCAAAATAAATGCATCACAAAACCTATAGCTGTTATGTGGTTATGTGAGTTATATGGAGCAAAGAAAAAAATTGCAGTATTCAAGAAAATTAGAGATACCTAGGGAACATTTCATGAAAAGATGGGCTCAATAAAGGACAGAAATGGTATGGACGTACCAGAGGCAGAAGATATTAAGAAGAGGTGGCAAGAATACACAAAAGAACTGTACAAAAAAGATCTTCATGACCCAGATAATCACTATGGTGTCATCACTCACGTAGAGCCAGACATCCTGGAATGTGAAGTCAAGTGGGCTTTAGGAAGCATCACTACGAAGAAAGCTAGTGGAGGTGATGGAATTCCAGTTGAACTATTTCAAATCCTGAAAGATGATGCTGTCAAAGTGCTGCACTCAATATGCCAGCAAATTTGGAAAACTCAACAGTGGCCACAGGACCAGAAAAGGTCAGTTTTCATTCAAATCCCAAAGAAAGGCAATGCCAAAGAATTCTCAAACTACCACACAATGCACTGATTTCACACGCTAGTAAAGTAATGCTCAAAATTCTCCAAGCCAGGCTTTAGCAATATGTGAACCGTGAACTTCCTGATGTTCAAGCTGGTTTTAGAAAGGCAGAGGAACCAGAGATCAAAATGCCAACATCCGCTGGATCATGGAAAAAGCAAGAGAGTTCCAGAAAAGCATCTATTTCTGCTTGATTGGCTATGCCAAAGCCTTTGACTGTGTGGATCACAATCAACTGTGGAAAATTCTGAAAGAGATGGGAATACCAGACCACCTGACCTGCCTCTTGAGAAATCCGTATGCAGGTCAGGAAGCAACAGTTAGAACTGGACATGGAACAACAGACTGGTTCCAAATAGGAAAAGGAGTATGTCAAGGCTGTCACCCTGCTTATTTAACTTCTATGCAGAGTACATCATGAGAAACGCTGGGCTGGAAGAAGCACAAGCTGGAATCAAGATTGCCGGGAGAAATATCAATAACCTCAGATATGCAGATGACACCACCCTTATGGCAGAAAGTGAAGAGGAACTCAAAAGCCTCTTGATGAAAGTGAAAGTGCAGAGTGAAAAAGTTGGCTTAAAGCTCAACATTCAGAAAACGAAGATCATGGCATCTGGTCCCATCACTTCATGGGAAATGGGGAAACAGTGGAAACAGTGTCAGACTTTATTTTTTGGGGCTCGAAAATCACTGCGGATGGTGACTGCAGCCATGAAATTAAAAGATGTTACTCCTTGGAAGGAAAGTTATAACCAACCTAGATAGCGTATTCAAAAGCAGAGACATTACTTTGCCAACAAAGGTCCGTCTAGTCAAGGCTATGGTTTTTCCTGTGGTCATGTATGGATGAGAGAGTTGGACTGTGAAGAAAGCTGAGTGCCAAAGAATTTACGCTTTTGAACTGTGGTGTTGGAGAAGACTCTTGAGAATCCCTTGGACTGCAAGGAGATCCAACCAGTCCATTCTGAAGGAGATCAGCCCTGGGATTTCTTTGAAAGGAATGATGCTAAAGCTGAAACTCCAGTACTTTGGCCACCTCATGTGAAGAGTTGACTCATTGGAAAAGACTCTGATGCTGGGAGGGACTGGGGGCAGGAGGAGAAGGGTACGACAGAGGATGAGATGGCTGGATAGCATCGCTGACTCAATGGACGTGAGTCTGGGTGAACTCCGGGAGTTGGTGATGGACAGGGAGGCCTGGCGTGCTGTGATTCATGGGGTCGCAAAGAGTCGGACACAACTGAGCAACTGAACTGACTGAACTGATATTCTTACACTAAAATTCTAATGAATGATATACTACTATACATAGCATCAAAAGTGAATCTTGAATAATTTTGAACAAAAGATATAAGGCATAGATAGACACATCATACATTACAATTCCATTCATAAAGTTCAAACCAGTAAACAAAACACTGTTATGGAACATACATGTCAATTCAGTTCAGTTCAGTTGCTCAGTCGTGTCCAACTCTTTGCAACCCCATAAATCGCTGCACGTCAGGCCTCCCTGTCCATCACCAACTCCCGGAGTTCACTCAGACTCACGTCCATCAAGTCAGCGATGCCATCCAGCCATCTCATCCTCTGTCGTCCCTTTCTCCTCTTGCCCCCAGTCCCTCCCAGCATCAGAGTCTTTTCCAATGAGTCAACTCTTCGCATGAGGTAGCCAAAGTACTGAAGTTTCAGCTTTAGCATCATTCTTTCCAAAGAAATCCCAAGGGCTGATCTCCTTCAGAATGGACTGGGTGGATCTCCTTGCAGTCCAAGGGACTCTCAAGAGTCTTCTCCAACACCACAATTCAAAAGCATCAATTCTTTGGCACTCAGCCTTCTTCACAGTCCAACTCTCTCATCCATACATGACCACTGGAAAAACCATAGCCTTGACTAGATGGACCTTTGTTGGCAAAGTAATGTCTCTGATTTTGAATATGCTATCTAGGTTGGTCATAACTTTCCTTCCAAGGAGTAACATCTTTTAATTTCATGGCTGCAGTCACCATCCGCAGTGATTTGGGAGCCCAAAAAAATAAAGTCTGACACTGTTTCCACTGTTTCCCCATCTATTTTCCATGAAGTGATGGGACCGGATGCCATGATCTTCGTTTTCCGAATGTTGAGCTTTAAGCTAACTTTTCCACTCTGCACTTTCACTTTCATCAAGAGGCTTTTGAGTTCCTCTTCACTTTCTGCCATAAGGGTGGTGTCATCTGCATATCTGAGGTTATTGATATTTCTCCCGGCAATCTTGATGCCAGCTTGTGTTTCTTCCAGCCCAGTGTTTCTCATGATGTACTCTGCATAGAAGTTAAATAAGCAGGGTGACAATATACAGCCTTGACGTACTCCTTTTCCTATTTGGAACCAGTCTGTTGTTCCATGTCCAGTTCTAACTGTTGCTTCCTGACCTGCATACAGATTTCTCAAGAGGCAGGTCAGGTGGTCTGGTATTCCCGTCTCTTTCAGAATTTTCCACAGTTGATTGTGATCTACGCAGTCAAAGGCTTTGGCATAGCCAATCAAGCAGAAATAGATGCTTTTCTGGAACTCTCTTGCTTTTTCCATGATCCAGCGGATGTTGGCATTTTGATCTCTGGTTCCTCTGCCTTTTCTAAAACCAGCTTGAACATCTGGAAGTTCAGGGTTCACGTGTAGCTGAAGCCTGGCTTGGAGAATTTTGAGCATTACCTTACTAGCGTGTGAGATGAGTGCAATTGTGCGGTAGTTTGAGCATTCTTTGGCATTGCCTTTCTTTGGGATTGGAATGAAAACTGACCTTTTCCGGTCCTGTGGCCACTGCTGAATTTTCCAAATTTGCTGGCTTATTGAGTGCAGCACTTTGACAGCATCATCTTTCAGGATTTGAAATAGTTCAACTGGAATTCCATCACCTCCACTAGCTTTGTTCGTAGTGATGCTTCCTAAGGCCTACCTGATTTCACATTCCAGGATGTCTGGCTCTAGGTCAGTGATCACATCATCGTGATTATCTGGGTTGTGAAGGTCTTTTTTGTACAATTCTTCCGTGTATTCGTGCCACCTCTTCTTAATATCTTCTGCTTCTGTTATGTCCATACCATTATTTTCCTTTATCGAGCCCATCTTTGCATGAAATGTTCCCTTGGTATCTCTAATTTTCTTGAAGTGATCTCTAGTCTCTCCCATTCTGTTGTTTTCCTCTATTTCTTTGCATTGATCGCTGAAGAAGACTTTCTTATCTCTCCTTGCTATTCCTTGGAACTCTGCATTCAGATGCTTATATCTTTCCTTTTCTCCTTTGCTTTTCGCTTCTCTTCTTTTCACAGCCATTTGTAAGGCCTCCCCAGACAGCCATTTTGCTTTTTTTCATTTTTTTTCCATGGGGATGGTCTTGATCCCTGTCTCCTGTACATGTAGTTAGACCCAAAATAGAGAAAGGAACAGAATGTTATCTGGGAGGGTAACAATGGTATATATTTTATTTCTTAAGCTAGATGATGGATACATGAGTGTTACTTCCATGTTACAATTTTCAGCACATATGAATTTATACAGTCTTTTGTATAATGTATTTTGTAAATATTTTCAAGGAAACTATCATATGTATTAAAAGATATGAAATATTCAATTAGAAAAATTTAACCAATAGATTTTATCTGCCACTTTGAAAATTTAGAAATTGTTTTAATTCCTCAATTTAAGAAAGGGTATGTTGTACTGAGCTAGGAAAAAAAATAAGTCTAACAAGAATGGTCATAGGGAAAAAAATAATTTTAAAAAACTCTAAACAAGGTAAAGTAGGGAGGATAAAGGGGGTCCTAAAATCTTGAACAAACTGTTAAAGGATATCAGTTCACTGTTCAATGTGTCACCATGTGACCGTCAAAAGTATAATGAATTAAAAATTCAAAATAGATACACAGATAAAGATAAAATGGCTATTTTTCTAGTAATAAAGCATAGGAAAATTACTAGCTTCACCTTATAAGTTCATGAAGGAAAAATTTATCCTATGTTTCCTCAAGTCACATTTTATTAGTGTAAAAATATAGGCAAAAGGAAAAGATTATTATAAGATGAATATACTTTGAAAGTTTATCTCTTTATTAATGTAAGGTAACAAACACATACAAAGTGATGTGCATAATAATGTTACATGGCTGTGTACAATAGTCAACCTATGAAAGCCAAAATCCCAGAGGATATATGCGTTATACACTTAGGTGGTTTATGTATTTTATTCAGAGGAGGTAGCTTAATTTTTGAAGAATCCAGAAATTAGTTTCCCCACTTTGAACCTAGTCCAAGTGGTGTATGAGTCATGATCAAATGCTTTCATAACCTACTAGACCGTCAGCGATGTTTGAAACTTGAGCTGATGGTCTTCCATCATTCTTTGGTGGGCAGGTGTCACCACTATTAATTAGGCTTTTGCTTAAAATCCGCTGGGGGTGTGGGTGGGCAGAAATCAAGGAAGTCTGGAGACTAAACAGCCATTCATAGCCTGTGGTGGTCCTCCCCAGGTTGGCACAGAGGCTCCTGGCCAAGGCCACCTGGTAAATGTAGTATGTCTGGTCAAAAAAAAGAGCGAGTTTCATTGATACCTCATTTCATTGATACCTCATAGAGCTCTCAGTCTGGATCATCTACCAGTATTCAGTTGGCAGGGCCAAATTTCAAAAATATAGGTGCTTTGATGAATAGGCCTTTATTTTGAAAAACTCGGTTATCTAAGCGCTGTAGCTGACATATTACACAATTCATTGTAATGCATTCTGTTTAAAAATCTATTAGCCACAGATCAGAAGAATCTTAGAATAAATAGATAATCAGGGAAATGTGCTTTATATGTAACTGGGTTATACTACAGATTTAGTTCTGGAAATAAACCATAAAAAATATTATTAAAATAATAATGGTCTCCAATCATAAATAAATTTACAATTTATCAAATGACTTCACCTATCACAAGATGTGGAAAATTTTAATTGAGGAAGTAAAAACTTTGCCCAAGTACACACAGGGAGTATAGGAATGAGTCAGGACATACTATTAACATAAGCTTAAGTCCAGTGTTAGATCCACTATACTGCTGCTAAGTCGCTTCAGTTGTGTCCGACTCTGTGCAACCCCATAGATGGCAGCCCACTAGGCCCCGCCGTCCCTGGGATTCTCCAGGCAAGAACACTGGAGTGGGTTGCCATTTCCTCCTCCCAGGCATGAAAGTGAAAGGTGAAAGTGAAGTCGCTCAGTCGTGTCCGTCTCTTAGCGACCCCATGGACTGCAGCCTACCAGGCTCCTCCATCCATGGGATTTTCCAGGCAAGAGTACTGGAGTGGGGTGCCATTGGTTCCACTATACCACACATGCCTAAAAGTAGTAACAAGAATAGTGATAACAACTGCCATCTTTAGTGAGCACCTACTAAGTGTGAGGCATTATATTATCAACTTTATACTTCTGTGTCTAAGCTTAAAATATTTAATTATATTTAAATACCTAGCAAAAGCTATCTATGTTGAATCCTTTGATTAAAACAATGATGCATCAGTCTTATAAGTTAAAATCTCCATGTCTTGCTCTCTTTACTGGAGCATAACACTATTAAATATACATATATAAAAATGTATACATATTATTTACATATAAAAGTTTATAAGTATTCATGTGTAACATGTGAAACTAGGAAATAAGTAATTTCCTATTGTGCAAACTACAGTACTACCTTATTCTACACAAAGGTTAAAGTAAGATGTAGTCCAACAAAGATAGTTTTAAGTTTTAAAATTTAAATTATATTAATCAAGATGATATAAAAGTAAAAGTTTCTTTTCTCAGTTATACTACTGACTTTTCAACTGGTAAAGAGTTAAATGCGTCTAGGAGCACATTCTATAGACAAGAGTAATTTTTAGAAAATTGAAGTTTATTCATTTAAATATTGAATTAAAGATAATTTAGATTGAAATATTCAGATATATTGCACAGTACCTGCCCTTATTAAGCATTTCTGGTCTTTTAGATCATCAATCTTTAACTGTGTATATACATCATGGTACTGTGCACATGGATTGTACACACAGTGGTTTCCTACCCCTTGGACAAGATAAGTTTACTGTGTATACTCATTGTTTCCCAAGCATAAGTAACTATATATATGAAATTAGCTACAGGGACAGTATTATAGATTAAGGACCGATCATTTTACTAAACTCAAAAGAGATTCGTGCAAGATCAATATTTAAAACTAAAATTTTTCTTGGTCATCATTTTTATTTTATTCTTTACCCTGAGTATCAGGGGGAAAAAATGCTTGGTTTAAAAGTAAAAGTGAGCAAACCTTTCCCCTGCATGAGCACATACCTGTTGGTATGTCATTTAGTGAAAACCATCACAGTTACTCCATGCTTATGTTTAGTAGCTCAGTCACGTCCAACTCTTTGCGACCCCATGGACTACATAGCCCACCAGGCTCCTCTGTCCATGTCATTCTTGCCCCAGCCAAGAATACTGGAGTGGGTTGCCATGCCCTTGTTCAGGGGATCTTCCCAACCCAGGGATCAAACCCAGGTCTCCTACAGTGCAGGAAGATTCTTTACCATCTGAGCCACCAGAGAAGCCCCACAATTACCCTAAAAGGTTCTATTTAACAAATATTTATGGAAAGTTTGCTGTGTCAACAAAGAAAGATATGCAAAAGTGAGATCAGACAGACAGAAGCCATCTTTATGGATATTATATTCTAGTGAGAATAAGAAACACACAAGTAAAAGATAATGAGAATTAACCAGAATCAAATATTTGATTTCCTTGAGTCCTTCTAAAAAGAAAAGGGAGTATACTTTAAGTTGAAATAAATACATTAAGATGAACATATCAGCAAGGGTAATCCTCTAAATCATATAGTTGTCTTTAAAAAAAAAGTCAACCCCAAATCCATTCACAGTGGTTTCAAATGGCATTATTTGGTCGCATAATCAACTCAGAGGAATAAAGAGGAATGTACAGGAATAAAGTGAAGGAACAGGTGGTATCTCTTCATTCTCAATGACTTATTTCAGCACAATAGTAATGGTCCTTGTTCTTGGCAGAACATTTTCCATTCTGATATTTTTCATTCAATACATAAATGTTCAAATGTTCACTGAAAGGCAGAGTTAAAGTTTCTAGCTACAAGTACAATACCTAAGAAGGGGAATCTCAAAATCATTAGCCTACATAAATATTCTTCTTCCTCATTTCCCATCCCAAACCCTCTCTCCTTCTGACAACACACACTCACACACACACACGCCTCACACCTGAATCAGTCACTGTGATACACAAAAATCTGATTGTACATTCAGTACTTTTAAGGTCACTTTTAGTTTAACCTAAACCAGAACATCATTACTGATAAACTACATATGCTAAAGAAGTAGAGAAAATAATATGATACAGATTTCTGAATATCCTTTTAGCTCAGAAATCTTATCATGTAATAATTAGTGACATACTAAACATCCAAAAAAAGAGACCTGCTGTATAGCTCTATAAACTGGATATCAGTGTTACAGATGCCAAAACACAGAAAGATTAACTCTCCACTCCACCCCCGCTGAGGAAGTTCCCTGGAGGATGAAAGAGCCCTGGAACAAAGTGAGATGCTTTAGCTGATCAAGCCCTATTTGGTCACTTTCATCTTTGCGATGCATGGAAAAGGAGCCCCCCTTTCTGCCAGCTCTTGGCACTCTGACCATGGAGAGACATAAAGGGAGGCAAGGCAAGGCAAGCACAAAAAGGGAAGTGGTTAAAGGCAGCAGCCCATTCTGAAGAAACAAAGATGCTGGCAGGAGTGTTAACAACGAAGATGCTTGTGCCTCCATGGTAAATAGAATGGCAATGGCCTAATAATAAACCTGAAAGACACAAGTGAGATGGCTGCATGCAAAGTGGGGGAAAACCTTCCAATTACTGCTTTAGACAGCCCTATTAATCCTTAGGAGCACTCCCGACAAAAAGTCTATTCAATTTTCCCTCAATGTGTTCTGTCTAATGGGAGCGGTATTATGTTTGACACTGAGGGTAATTACCTCATGAGAATTTCACATACTGAGAAGTAAAGTCTTTTAATTTTCTGCAGGTGTCTTGGACACATTCTGCATAATTCTTTGCCCCCAAATTAGGTGCACATTCCTCTTCTGCCGAGCAGCTTTCATATTGGGTTGGTATGCATTTGAGGGCTGAGTAATAGTCATTTATCTCATCCCTTATGGAAAGCAGCACATAGTATATTCTCCCTTCATCACATCACAAGTGCTATTAATATCTTCAGCAAGGCTGAAAAATGTGTGTACATGTATACATATATATATATGATGTGTGTGTGTATATATACACACACATACATATAAATCTGGTTATAACACTCCCTTTGGGTCACAACCACTAGCAGCAGATAAATAGTTAGGAACCTTTCTATACACACTAGTTATGAGAGCACCAACAAGACCATAACCCTGCAGGGAAGCACTTTACTGTTTACTCCTGCCAGTTCTTGAAACTTGGAAACAACTGAAATTGAACAGGAAAGAGGATAAATGGAAAAAAACAGTATTTAGGGCTGCTTTGTTTCCTGAAATAATTACACATGTAGCATGTCTTATTGATTTATTCTAAAGACTCTTCAGTCAAACACAAATGGATTACCTTTTTCTTTGCTGAATTATACAAAGCAGTTTTATTATTTTAGCATCACCTGACAGCAGAGAGATGACAAAAGGAATGTTTAATATAACAGCTTAATGAAATAAGCACCAGAAAGAAAAAAAGCCTTTTTTAAAAAAATTGTTTTCTAGTAGTGGAGCAGTGAAGTATATAGAAATAGGCTGCTGCTGCTGCTGCTGCTGCTAAGTCACTTCAGTCATGTCCGACTTTGTGCAACCCCACAGATGGCAGCCCACCAGGCTCCTCCATCTGTGGGATTCTCCAGGCAAGAACACTGGAGTGGGTTGCTATTTCCTTCTCCAATGCATGAAAGTGAAAAGTGAAAGTGAAGTCACTCAGCTAACCA
This sequence comes from Bubalus kerabau, assembly GCF_029407905.1. Taxonomy (NCBI): domain Eukaryota; kingdom Metazoa; phylum Chordata; class Mammalia; order Artiodactyla; family Bovidae; genus Bubalus; species Bubalus kerabau. The sequence continues at coordinate 34,707,861 of NC_073639.1, read as the reverse complement.
CTTAATGGAAAAATGATTAAACATTTCTTGAAGTTGATGGCTGTAACGCCACTGAGGCATTCTTATAAAGTACCAGAATAAAGATAATTTTCCACTCGTATGTAAACCACATGAATAAAACCATACCATTTGCTATAATACATATTGTTTATGATTCTGTGTTTTCTTTAAAGTCCTCATAATTAACTAGGAAAACACAGCACTTAAGCATCAAAATATGGCTCATGGAAAACAAGTTGGCTGAATCCTTTTATTTCTAAATTGCTTTTACCCTAAAATGCAATGACTTTACATTTCAGAAGCTACACCTGCATGGGGCAATCAGACTGTTGTCCAAAGTACGCCTTCCACCAGCACTATCTGCTGTTCAGGTTTGCTCAAACCAATTGCTGGTGTTTCTTTCTTACCCAAGCGTCTTAAACACTGTAGAACATTTTGATTGTGCTCAGGTCCCAGAAAGCCTGACTGAGTCTAACAAGAACATTTTTATTACAATTAGACTTTGGCAAAATTTAGAATCTCCTGGAGAACAAGTTATGTTTAATTTTCATTTTTAAAGTAGGACATAAAACTTTAATAAGTAATGCCTTAGAAGAGTTGTCTTCTCAAAACCCAAAGCATCCTTTTGGAGAGAGAAGACTAAGGACGTGCTCATGCACTTCCTCCTTGCTCACCCTAAAAATCCCAGGATGTGCTGCTGTCAGGGCTTCTCTGCTAAGTTCAAAGGACATGCTATCCTTGGCTTCCATTATTTTCCAATTTGCTCAGTCAGGCTAAGACATCTATCAAGGCTTCAAGTCTTAAACTTACCAGCATTCTTTACATTCTTTATCAATTTTATCAACTTGATAAAATTGAGGCTGAAGATACTGAAAACTGACTTGGAAACATCCATAACGAAATATGCACAATACTTACTTTGGCTAACATATAAATTAATGCGAAGTAGAGACTTGGAATGCCCAGTTTACTGTGTAGATTGCTCTTATTTCTTGACAAAAATGTCACAGGCAAAGGTGAAGGAGCTATCAGTTATCTATATACCTCTTTGCTTAGAAGAAGATAGCACCAATGTATTGCTATTGCTATTGCTAAGTTACTTCAGTCGTGTCGGACTCTGTGTGACCCCATAGACAGCAGCTCACCAGGCTTCCCCATCCCTGGGATTCTCCAGGCAAGAACACTGGAGTAGGTTGCCATTTCCTTCTCCAATGCATGAAAGTGAAAAGTGAAAGTGAAGATGCTCAGTCATGTCTGACTCTTAGTGACCCCATGGACTGCAACCCACCAGGCTCCTCCATCCATGGGATTTTCCAGGCAAGAGTACTGGAGTGGGGTGCCATTGTCTTCTCTGGCCAATGTATTACACTTCTCTTTTATAGCAAATGCTGAAGGAAAATCTTGGTTTGTGTGTGTGCTAAGTTGCTTCAGTCATGTTCAACCCTTTGCAACACTGTAGACCATAACCTGCCATGCTCCTCTGTCCATGAAATTCTCCAGGCAAGAATACTGGAGCGGATTGGAGTGGGTTGCCATGCCCTCCTCCAGGGGATCTTCTCGACCCAGAGATCAAACTCATGTCTCTTATGTTTCCCGCATTGGCAGGCAGGTTCTTTACCACTTCTGCCACCTGGGAACCCCAGCTTCTTCATGTAAAATAGTTCTTTATGAAACCTTTGTGTGTAAGTTTCAAACTTTCCTGTGAATTTGTCATGCCATCAAATATTATAGTATCATATAATTCTCCCATATATTCTTAAAGAGACATTGATTTCCAAATTAGGTCAGGTTAGTAAACACTATCTGAGTTGTACCTAAATCTGAAAGATGATTCAACACAAAATTTTAAAGTAGTATAATTTTCCCTAATACCCATAATGCTCACTGTTTTTGCATAAGAGGTTTTCCAAAACCCCCGGCAATTCAGAACAGGCTCAGGAAACAGCATTACTTCTTACTTAAGAATTAGTTCCAAACTAATACAGATGATGAAACAAGAAAGCATACATGGGAAATAAAATGTGAAACAGATGGCAGGAAGCTCTATGTGAGGAATTATATATGCATAGATGATGCAGCTGAAGAAAGTTATTCTGGTATAAACACTAGGCCCATTCAAGAGATGGTCAAGAAGAAGGATGAAGTGAAATAATCTGACCAATAACTGGACATCATGATGCAAAAAATACATTTAAAGTATACTTTTTGTGATGTAACGCACATTAAGATATTCTTAGCAAGAAATGAAAACAGAACAAGTATTATTCAGCCTTATTTGCATGCAGTAATTCCCATAAAAATGAATCAAGTGGGACATGCATTCAAAGCCTGCATGGACGCCCATATGTTACAAGAAAAAGCATTATGGCAGTGTTATACCATCTATGGGTTTATGACAACAGGATGAAAGGACGAACGAAGGTTCAGAATATATGCAGAGTGTATCGAAGAAGGCATTTATTCGCACTCAGATTATTTTTATACATCTCAACTGATTTATTTTTAGTGTCTCTGAGGTCTAATGTGTTCTGAAAACTGTAGACAATCTCCATCATTTTTACTTGTCATCCTTATGGCAACTGTGTACACCTTGCATTTCATAAGCACTTAAACAACAACATGTATTAGGATCTCAAAATTGAAATTAAGAAATTTCAACAGTTCACAAGAAATCACATTTCAGGGCCAAGAGAGACAGATTTATGCAACACACTAGTGGCTCTTCATTTCTCATTCTGTTCAATGTAGCACAATGATTACTTTCACAAAGTTTGTGGGGACTATTGGCTTTAGCCACATGTTTTAAAAACATTAAGACAAAAGTAAAATAACCCCTTGCCAGTTTTATTTTTTTAATTTTAATTTTGTATTAAAAACTATATGAGGATGAAAGGATGGGAGAATCTTCACTTTAGTGCTAGCCACTACTCTAGTGGTTCCTTTAATCCTCAGAATCCTCTAGAATTGCTTACTGTTACTTCTCCCCACTTTATAGATAAGCAGGTTAAATAAGCTTGCCATAGTCACTGAGTCAAGTAACAGATCTAGAATCCAAACCTAGCTCCAAAATACACTCATAGAATTGTTACACTGTATTATTTTTCTAAACCTAACACAGCCCTAAGCATACTTTAATTCCTAACATAATTTGGGAAGGCACTGCTGACTAGCCCTAAGGGATCTAAGACTGTAGCTTCCTACTGAAGTATTCTTTGTCTTGAATTACTTTGCTGCTGCTGCTAAGTTGCTTCAGTCGTGTCGGACTCTGTGCGACCCCATAGACGGCAGCCCACCAGGCTCCCCCGTCCCTGGGATTCTCCAGGCAAGAACACTGGAGTGGGTTGCCATTTCCTTCTTCAATGCATGAAAGTGAGAAGGGAAAGTGAAGTTGCTCAGTCGTGTCTGACTCTTAGCGACCCCATGGACTGCAGCCCACCAGGCTCCTCCACCCATGGGATTTTCCAGGCAAGAGTACTGGAGTGGGGTGCCATTGCCTTACTTTATTCATCTGTCATTTTCCATTATCTAAAAATAAAAAATATCTCTTTCAAAACATTTCCTTTACTGGATCTAAATGAATAAAATAGATCCCAGTTACCCACAATGCTATTCTCTCTAAATTTATACACACAACTGAATGAATGAATGAATGATGTGTGTGTGTGTGTGTGTGTGTGTGTGTGTGTGTGTGTGTGTTTAGGTGTGTGTATGTGTGTATGGTATTTACCTCCCCATCTGGAATCAATAATAATTGCTTTGAGACAAAATAATCTAGTATTTCATTCCTCTACCATAGCTATACTGCAAGTTTATAACCTTTTAAGGCAGTATCTTTTAAAGTCATCTTATTATCAGATATTAAACTCCTTGATATCCAATTCATATTGCTTTTCTTTACATACATTTCAAAATTTTAAAACCAGTATCCATTACTCAGTCAAAATATCAAATTGAAAGGTAGAAACTTTTAAATAAATAAAAAGTTCCAGATATTTCACAGGCCAGCATTTTCCAAACTTCATGATTTTTCCCATATCTGTGGGAATCATCTGTACATAGTCTACCAATGTTACCAAGCACATCTAATAAATATCTTTACAGCAACACCCAAACTGGTGTTTGACCAAACAACAATGCTGTAGCCTAGTCAATTTGACAGATATTAACCATCACAGTGGCTCACATGTAAACTTTAGATTTTGGAAACTATGAGTATCACAGAAGAGCAGTATTACTGAAACTGGTTTTGCTATCCTAAGTCCTAAGCAGCATATCTTAAAGCCTCAATGATTCTGTAAATCTGGGCATATCAAATCTTGAATAATTGTACAAAGACACTTTCCAAATAAGGAACACAATTCTACTGAAAACCAACACTACTAATGTAAAGGAAAGGCATTTAAAGCTTGAATTTGAATTTGCGGACCACACAAAATACTTCAGTGCCCTACATCAAGTGTGATTTCAGCAACTGAAAAAACGAGCCTTGGTCTGACCTCATGCTGTTCGGATGGCTTCCTTCCAACAGGCTAAGGGACAGGGAAAATTGGGAAAGTCACTACTGTACCCAGAAGCAACATATTAATGCCTAATATAAATCTGATAGTATAGCACACATTACATCAGTCATCACATTCACACCTAATTTCACTACAAAATTAAGATTGGAAACTTCTAGCATTCTGGCATGTAGTTTCAGGGTACAATCAAAATCTCATGTCACCTGAGGCAAAATTCCAGACTGCCAACTGCACTACCTAATTTGACTATACAGTTGCATATTTTTGCTGCAAACATAAAGAGTTCAGTGGAAATATCTGCTTGCATTTGTATTTTACCATGTAAGTGGCTTCAAGGTCTTGTTTTTCCAACCATAACGCGATAGAATTCTGAGATCATCCATTCTGCACTTGCTTTCTGAGGGAGAAGTTGACACTCAGTTGTATTTAAGTTCTCTGCCCTCAGTAATTAAGGTTTATTTGTAGGATACACACTTTATCACAATACTTTCTTGAGCATATTAATCCAAAATATTACCACCAAAATATTTAAAACTGTAATATTGATTTTTGTATCTTTGCTGTTTAGCAGCTTAAATGAAAAAAAATTGCATTTAATCATTTCAACAGTTACAGATTAAACAACATCAGATTGAAATCTATCCTTTAAGTATTCTATGTGCTTGGCTTTTTTTCACAAATGCTTACATTCATTTGGCTATGGATCATTCAACAGAAATTAGTGATCATTACTTCATTCTAGATATGGCCAAACAGAACACTCATAGAAAACCAGGACACGGCATTTCAGAAAGCTGAGAGTCTTCTAAGAGAGAAAGAAAAGTGACAAATTAAAAATTAAAGGTTAGTCTTGAGTACCATGGGGGTTGGGGAAACTCCAAATCTCTTAGAATGACCAGGGCTCAAACATAACATGAGATAAAATAAAGCTACCTATGAATCAGTGTAAGGATTAAGACTGCATTGAAAGACCAATTTTATTTAGTTAGTTTTATTTGGCTGTGCTGGGTCTTGGTTGCAGCATGCAGGATATTTAGCTGTGGCATGTGGGATCTTAGTCCCCCAACCAGAGATGGGACCTGGGCCCCCAGCATCGGAAGCATGGAGAGTTAACCACTGGACCACCAGGGCAGAGTCCCAAAAGTGCAGTTTTAAAGTATGATTTTATAATGGTACAAACTTATATAATAAACATAGACTGTTCCTGTTTAATCTTACCAAATCATGTCATTCTGACTATAATTATTTTGATTGCAATAAATGATGTACGTGGGGCTCAGAGGAATTTATTCGGCCAACTTTGTTGAGCACTTTGTTAGACAGAATAATTGTTCCCTAAAGATATCCACATTCTAATCCTTGAAACCAATAAAAATGTCACCTTTGCCTGTTCTGGCAAAACAGAATTTGTGAATGTGATTAAATATGTTGAGATGAGGAGATTATTCTGATTATCCTAGTAAACCCAAAAAGAAGAAGGCAAGGAAGTCAGAGTCAGAGGAGATGTGACAACAGAAGGAGAGTTGGGAAGAAGGGGTCCCATGGTAAGGAGGCTCCAGGAGCTAAAAAAGCAAGGAACACAGTCCTGTGGAAATCTTGATCTCCAGACTGTAAAATAAGTGTGCATTGTTTTAAGTCATTATTGTGCCTGACATTATTATAATGCTTTGTATGAATGAAATCATTTTACCTTACTCAGCTAAGTCAGTTACTGCTAAGAGATTCATGTTTAAACACCACAGCAACCCTTACAATGTAGGTGCTAGATTGAACCATACTTATAAGTGTTAAAACCAGGACACAAAAGACTTAGCCTGCCTGAGGTCATACAGCTAGTCATTAACAAACTTTGAGCCTGAACCCAAGAAATCCAGGCTGCCTCTTGATTTAAAGGGGATTTTATTGTTTTTTGTTTTGCCATGTTCACATTCTTAGTAAATATTTTTAAAAAGTATCTTAATGTTATGATACTTAAAAAACAGTGTCATAAAAGCAGTGAAAGTGTTAGTTTCTCAGTCGTATCCAACTCTTTGGGACCCCATGGACTGAAGCCAACTAGACTCCTCTGTCCGTGGAATTTTCTTGCCAAAGATACTGGAGAGGGTAGCCATTTCCTTCAAGGTTTGTGTGCAAATAATTTATGTATCATTACAGTTCAGTTGCTCAGTCATGTCTGACTCTTTGCGACCCCATGAATCACAGCACGCCAGGCCTCCCTGTCCATCACCAACTCCTGGAGTTTACCCAAACTCATGTTCATCGAGTCGGTGATGCCATCCAGCCATCTCATCCTCTGTTGTTCCCTTTTCCTCCTGACCCCAGTTCCCCCTAGCATCAGGGTCTTTCCCAATGAGTCAACTCTTCACATGAGGTGTGTATTGGAGTTTCAGCCTCAGCATCAGTCCTTCCAATGAACACCCAGGACTGATCTCCTTTAGAATAGACTGGCTGGATCTCCTTGCAGTCCAAGGGACTCTCAAGAGTCTTCTCAAACACCACAGTTCAAAAGCATCAATTTTTTGGCACTCAGCTTTCTTCACAATCCAACTTTCACATCCATACATGACCACTGGAAAAACCATAGCCTTGACTAAACGGACCTTTGTTGGCAAAGTAATGTCTCTGCTTTTGAATATGCTATCTAGGTTGGTCATAACTTTCCTTCCAAGGAGTAAGCATCTTTTAATTTCATGTCTGCAATCACCATCTGCAGTGATTTTGGAGCCCCCCAAAATCAAGTCTGACACTGTTTCCACTGTTTCCCCATCTATTTCCCATTAACATTTCTATAAAGACCTACCAGATCTTTTAGAACTGACACCCAAAAAAGATGTCTTTTTCATTATAGGGGACTGGAATGCAAAAGTAGGAAGTCAAGAAATACCTGGAGTAACAGGCAAATTTGGCCTTGGAATACAGAATGAAGCAGGGCAAAGGCTAATAGAGTTTTGCCAGGAGAACGCACTGGTCATAGCAAACACCTTCTTCCAACAACACAAGAGAAGACTCTATACATGGACATCACCAGATGGTCAACACCAAAATCAGATTGATTTTATTCTTTGCAGCCAAAGATGGAGAAGCTCTAAAAAGCAAAAACAAGACCGGGAGCTGACTGTGGCTCAGATCATGAACTCCTTATTGCCAAATTCAGACTTAAATTGAAGAAAGTAGGGAAAACCACTAGACCATTCAGGTATGACCTAAATCAAATCCCTTATGATTATATAGTGGAAGTGAGAAATAGATTTAAGGGATTAGGTGATAGACAGAGTGCCTGATGAACTATGGACGGAGGTTCATGACATTGTACAGGAAACAGAGATCAAGACCATCCCCATGGAAAAGAAATGCAAAAAAGCAAACTGGCTGTGTGAGGAGGCCTTACAAATAGCTGTGAAAAGAAGAGAAGCGAAAAGCAAAGGAGAAAAGGAAGGATATTCCCATTTGAATGCAGAGTACCAAAGAATAGCAAGGAGAGATAAGAAAGCCTTCCTCAGTGATCAATGCAAAGAAATAGAGGAAAACAGCAGAATGGTAAAGACTAGAGATCTCTTCAAGAAAATTTGAGATACCAAGGGAACATTTCATGCAAAGATGAGCTCTATAAAGGACAAAAATGCTATGGATCTAACAGAGGCAGAAGATATTAAGATGTGGCAAGAATACACAGAAGAACTGTACAAAAAAGATCTTCAGGACCCAGACAATAACGAACATGTGATCACTCACCTAGAGCCAGATATCTGGAATGCGAAGTCAAGTGGGCCTTAGGAAGCATCACTACGAAAAAAAACTAGTGGAGGTGATGGAATTCCAGTGAGCTATTTCAAATCCTGAAAGATGATGCTGTTAAAGTGTTGCACCCAATATGCCAGCAAATTTGGAAAGCTCAGCAGTGGCCACAGGACTGGAAAAGGTCAGTTTTCATTCCAATCTTAAAGAAAGGCAATGCCAAAGAATGCTTAAACTACCACACAATTGCACTTATCTCACACGCTAGTAAAGTAATGCTCAAAATTCTCCAAGCCAGGCTTTAGCAATACGTGAACTGTGAACTTCCAGATGTACAAGCTGGTTTTAGAAAAGGCAGAAGAACCAGATATCAAATTGTCAACATCTGCAGGATCATCGAAAAAGCAAGAGAGTTCCAGAAAAACATCTATTTCTGCTTTATTGACTATGCCAAAGCCTTTGACTGTGTGGATCACAATAAACTGTGGAAAATTCTTCAAGAGATGGGAATACCAGACCACCTGACCTCCTCTTGAGAAACCTGTATGCAGGTCAGGAAGCAACAGTTAGAACCAGACATAGAAAAACAGACTGGTTCCAAATAGGAAAAGGAGTAAGTCAAGGCTGTATATTGTCACCCTGCTTATTTAACTTATATGCAGAGTACATCATGAGAAATGCTGGCCTGGAAGAAGCACAAGCTGGAATCGAGATTGCTGGGAGAAATATCACTAACCTCAGATATGCAGATGACACCACCCTTATGGCAAAAAGTGATGAGGAACTAAAAAGCCTCTTGATGAAAGTGAAAGTGGAGGCTAAAAAAGTTGGCTTAAAGCTTAACATTCAGAAAATGAAGATCATGGCATCTGGTCCCATCACTTCATGGGAAATAGATGGGGAAACAGTGGAAACAGTGTCAGACTTTATGTACAGATCCTAGGAATTAGGAACAGGGCACTTGTACTAGTGAAAGGAAGAAGAAGGAAAAGCCAGTTCAAGGATGCCTTATCAAGCTGTTTTATGAAAATAACTGGGGTTTCATCTCACTGGATACCCTCTGAGGAGTGTGGAGAATACATCCCAGAATTGGCTACAGATGGACAACAGAGGGAAATACTTATCTACCAGCTCACGCTTCTTAGTGACCTAAGGGTTTCTCACACTTGCAGAACTGCTGAGTGAGTTTCCATTATCTCTCATGTGGTGGCATCTGAGAAGCAACGTGGTGACAAATACTCAGTGCAGCAGAAGTGAGGTTCCACCAGGTACCCCAGCCACAGCTGGATGCTACAGTAATGACTGGAGAAAAATTATAGGCTGAAATAATACAACTTTGGGCATAAGAGGAATCTGACACAGCCAGTCTTCTGATACCAAATTCCATATTCTTTCTATTGTATCATCAGGCATCTATACAAGTAATCACTTACTTTTGCACTGATATGATCTGACAGCTTCTATGAGAACAGTTGATCAATAAAGTGTATTCTTACAATGTATGCCATGAAAAGTAGGATATGCTGTTTTATATGAATTGCTTTTGCCTCACTAAATAGAAGTTAAATTCCTAGAAGGCAGACATAACATATGCCACTCTTGTTTTTCCAGTTCAAAAATGGACTCAAAACAGGAATTCAAAAACAGAACTCAAAAGATATGTACTAATGATGATCACTTGAATGCAACTTCTTGTTTGTCTTATTAATAATTACTGCCAGAATTTAAATAGTCCCACTAAAGATGTTTATAAAGTATTTTTTCATATTTTTGTGATCCTTTCAAATCTGTTTCAATTCTGTTTACATCTAATTTTAATGGTTAAATGTTTTTTATCCTATATATCACTTAATTTGGTAGATTTTTCAATCACTATGCAGTAGAATCAGCAAGCACCAAGCGTGGAAACCCTGAAAAACAAATTTTTCCAGGCAGAACACAATCCAATTTGAACAAAATGAAGCTTCAAAAAGTTCCCAAGTACAATTCTATTTTTACACATTTACTATTTTTATGAAATACATTTTTTCTCAATTGGACAAAATGTACACTGTAACAGACCACTCAAACAATGACAGTATTAGACTATATAGCATAATATGGTGGTACTATCAGTTATTAATTTATAAAGGATTAAAATTTATAAAGGAATTAATTTGTTGTGATATACTATTATGTAATATATCTGGTCAGTTAGTGAAGGACAACAAAAATTAACATGGAACCATATACCAAAATTTTCTAACATATGATATACGTTAATCTGTATAATTGTTTAAAGTTACTTTGAAATTTATTCTTGAGTACCATTTCATTTAATGAACGCATGTGTGTGTGCTCAGTCACTTCAGTCACGTCCAACTCTGTGTGACCCCGTGGACTGTAGCCCACCAGGCTCCTCTCTCCATGGGATTCTCCAGGCAAGAATACTGGAGTGGGTTGCTATGCCCTCTTCCAAGGAATCTTTCCAGCCAGGGACTGAACCCATGTCTCTTATGTTTCCTGCATTGGCAGGCAGGTTCTTTACCACTAGCACAAACTGGGAAGCCCCATTTAATGGACAGTTGCATATAAATAATTTTCTGTACATATGTATCATATACACAAGCTATTTCTATATATTCACTACTTTAAAATCATTTAAATTTATTGATATAAATTTATTTCAATTTTATCTGCATTGAATAGAAATGTTTTCTAGAATATAGCTGCACAAAATTTTTCAAAATTAAGGTTCATCAATTTTTTAAGTAATCGACATGTTATGGTAAGCCACATACTTAGGATTTTGGAGGCTCTAATATTCTGTGAAAGTCATTAATCATGAAGAAGTATACCTTGAAAAAAATATCCTATGCCAATGAAAAGAACTATTCAACTATGGTAATAAATCATCAATTCACAAGGAAATGTAGGGCTTCACTTTTTATGGGCTCATCGGAAAGACCTGCATACCATAAACACATATGCTTGGTATTTAGTGTTTTTGCTTTTAGAAGATGGAGAAAGGACAAAAATGTTCTATTTTTCAAATAAAAAGATTAATCTAAAATACCATTTTTTAAAAATCACACTCATAACTTCTTAAGAACAGGTAGGCATCTTTAAGGAAAGTTCTTTGGAAGCCTGACACAATTATTTAAATGGCAGAGAACAGAAATTTAAAACCTATTTTTCAAAAGTAAGAATTCAGGCTTTAAAGAGCAATACTTTAAAAAACTAAACAAATATTTTCTGTTTCATTAGAAAAAAAGAGGCTAAACATTAAAGTTGCAAGTTGTAATTTTATATATAGAAGTTTTTTATTCATACTGATGTTATTCTTGTTCACCTACCTGCTAGGCTCACATATTTTCCCTGCTCCTACAGTGGGATTTCAGAGAACGGCCTCCAATTTCTGAACACGTCAATAAGCACGTACTGCTGCTGCTGCTGCTAAGTCGCCTCAGTCGTGTCCAACTCTGTGAGACCCCATAGACGGCAGCCCGCCAGGCTCCCCCGTCCCTGGGATTCTCCAGGCAAGAACACTGGACTGGGTTGCCATTTCCTTCTCCAATGCATGAAAGTGAAAAGTGAAAGTGAAGTTGCTTAGTCATGTCCGACTCTTAGCAACCCCATGGACTACAGCCTACCAGGCTCCTCCGTCCATAGGATTTTCCAGGCGAGAGTACTGGAGTGGGGTGCCATTGCCTTCTCCAGAGCATGTACTAGAGAATAAAATTCAACAGAGCTTCTGGAATGCTGGGAACACCAGGGAAAATGTGTGAAACACAACATATCACAACCTATCCTATATTGGCCCACCTCTGGTTGTTTGAAATTACATGTAATTATCTTGTAAGGATATTGTTTTGACCATCTGTGTCAAATAATTCAGTGGTCTAACAGCACTAAAAATTTTGCAATTAATAAGCAGGAATGATATTAAACTATGAAGAACCTAAGTTCTGCTGTAATGGAAAAGTAGACCAATGGAGATCAAAACCCAAAGAAATATAAAACAGAAACCTTTATACAAAATAAAAACTTAGCCATCCAACATCTTGTCCAATAATTAAAATAAACAAAGTATCCATTTATCATGTTGCAGTGTCTGGAGTTCTTAGTGGAATAGTTTCTGACAGTGTTCAGAGAAATTTCCTTTGTTCACTCACACTAAATAATCTCAAACCAGATGTATGATGATCAGCCAGGTTTAGGTGGAGGAAGACTTTCATTCTTGTTAACCTGTTAACAGATAGTATGTCAGTAACACCTTGTAGTACCATTTGACTTACAGGAATAGAAGAATACATTCCTCCAGTTTCAATAATTCCTTCATAAAGATTATGTATTATTCTTACAACTTTTGATTTAAATACAGATATACTTTCATCAAATATTTTTCTTCTAGAATCTACTTGAGTGTTGTTTTTCAAAATTTCTATTGTAACTACATGTGACCTGGATGGCATCACCGACTCGATGGACATGAGTTTGAGTAGACTCTGGGAGTTGGTGATGGACAGGGAGGCCTGGCGTGCTGCAATTCATGGGGTCACAAAGAGTCAGACACGACTGAGTGACTGAACTGAACTGAACTGAACTGACCTCAGCTGAGTGGTATGCTAAAATTCCAGAAGGAAAAAATGTGAAGAAGAAACTAGGGACAGGGCTAAATGTAAGAGGTAAACTGTGTTTCAGTGCAGAGTGATAATTTCAGTGAAAGAGGATTACAAACAATAAATGCTGGAGAGGACATGGAGAAAAAGGAACCGCCTTGCAGTGTTGGTGGGAATGCAACTTGGCACAGCCACTATGGAAAAAAGTATGGAGATTCCTTTAAAAACTAGGAATAGAACTACCATATGACCCAGCAATCCCACTACTGGGCATATACCCTGAGAAAACCATAAGTGCAAGAGATTCTTGTACCTGAGTGTTGCAGCACTATTTACAATACCTAGGAGAAGGCAATGGCACCCACTGCAGTACTCTTGCCTGGAAAATCCCATGGACTGAGGAGCCTGGAAGGCTGCAGTCCATGGGGTCGCTAGAGTCGGGCACGACTGAGCGACTTCACTTTCACTTTTCACTTTCATGCATTGGAGGAGGAAATGGCAACCCACTCCAGTGTTCTTGCCTGGAGAATCCCAGGGACAGGAAGCCTGGTGGGCTGCCGTTTATGGGGTCGCACAGAGTCGGACACGACTAAAGCAACGCAGCAGCAGCAGCAGGACATGGAAGCACCTAGATGTCCATTGACAGATGAATGGATACAGAAATTGTGGTGCATATATAAAATGGAATGTTACTCAGCTCTACAAAAGAATGCACTGAGTCAGTCCTAATGAGGTAGATGAACCTAGAGGCTATTGTACAGAGTGAAGCAAGTCAGAAAGAGAAAGACAAATGTTGTATAATAATGTATGTGTATAGAATCTAGAAAGATAGCACTGGTGAATCTATTTGCAGGGCAGCAATGGTGACAGATATAGAAAACATATTTGGGAACTCAGTGTGGGAGGCACAGGGTGAATGAATTGAGAGAGTGGCATAGAAATACATACATTACCATATGTAAAACAGACAGCCAGTGGGAATTTGCTGTGTAACACAGGGAGCTCAACCCAGTGCTCTGTGACAACCTAGAGGGATGGGATGGGCTGGGAGATGGGAGGGAGATTTAAGAGGGAGAGGACATGTGTATACCTATGACTGATTCATGTTGATGTAAGGCAGAAACCAGCACAACATTGTAAAGCAAATATCTTGCAATAAAAAAAAAAGCACTGAAAGAGTTTTCAACCTCACCAATAAAGTACAAAGTAGACAAGGTAAAAAAATGATATACAGGAAAAAGACTTAACTTTCTGCTGATTATGCAAAATGCTGAAGTTCAGATAAGGTAAAACTCTCCAATGATGTCATCAGTGACAAAGTGGTTACTGAAGATTTAAGATTAAGATTAAAGAGGATTTAAGATTTGACACTGCACCAGTAAAGGTATTATGCTCTGAATACTCTGATAATGTTTGTATCTGAAACTTGATAAGGGTTTTCTTCTGCTTGACAATCTGAAAACACTGACAAAAGATTACCAATGATGAGTTATAAAGATAAAAAGGGGTTTATCTAAATTATCAACCATGCTAGAGGACAAATTGAACTACTCTTCTATTTTCCTTTAAAAAAATATTACAAAATTATTTTCATTTATAAAGTGATCAAATGTATGGAAGCAAAATTGTATGGCAAAAACCATCACAATATTGTAAAGAATTATCCTCCAATTAAAATAAATAAATAAAAATTTTAAAAGATTCAGCCAATTAATAAAATGTTATGTTTATAAATTTTATTATACTATTTATAAACTTTCTAAAGTTAGTTTTTTGTGTGATTTTTTTTTTATTCTAAGTAATCACTTATACCTAGTTCAATATCCCTTTTCTTGAGGATCACCAAATTGTATATGCTTTATGGGGTCGCTCAGAGTCAGACAGGACTGAGCTACTTCACTTTCACTTTTCACCTTCATGCATTGGAGAAGGAAATGGCAACCCACTCCAGTATTCTTGCCTGGAGAATCCCAGGGACAGGGGAGCCTGATGGGCTGCTGTCTATGGGGTCGCACAGAGTCGGACACGACTGAAGCGACTTAGCAGCAGAAGCAGCAGCAGTAGGTTGCACAAATCCTAGAACTATCCTTATTCCGAAACTGAGTATCAATCAGCAACTTGGAAGGAATACAAAATGGCAGAGACACCAAAAAATAAGAAGCCAGCAAAGGAGGCAACTGTTACCAGACTAAATTTTTCCAACATTTTAACTTGAAATGTCTAAGGGTATATTCCTTGACCAGTTGTCTGATGTAGGGTCAAAGGATTTTCTCTGAGAATAGATCACTGATTGGTGTAACACATTTTTTAAAGAAACCATGACCATACCATTGAGTCAATAATTATCAGTTTCATTTTCTGTTAGAACTGAAAGAAGCATCTCATAAAGTTACTTGCTTGCAAACTCTTTCTATATTCTATGACATTTCCCAATCATTTATATTAGTGTTTTCCTTATGAAATTGTCAACTTTAACATTTATGACCTATAAAATGGTCATTTCGTAAGGTTAATTTGGGACCTATAAAAAGAGCAATAAAATTACTTAGCATGTAATTCAGTTCTTACCTTCAATTCTGAGTCTTTAAAAACAAAATCAATTTACTTGCCATAGAAGGAGCTACCTCTTTCTGACTGTATCTTATGTGGATTTAAGTGATATTTAACTAAATAAATGCACTGGCAATAACTACAATGTTTATCGATAGATTTAGTGGAAACAGATCCCCCTTCAGGACGAAAGGCCTTGCTCCTCCAGATACTGGGAGGGCAGCACAAACAGTCCTCAGCCGCCAGCTCTCCTCCTCCTGCAGAAGAGAAAACCAGTGTCTGGAGCAGGTCAAAGCCAATGACCAGTCAGCACGAGGGGAGAAGGTCCAGCACCTTGAACCCCAATCTGATACATCTCTAAAGTGGCATTCCAGATTTCAGGAGCTGTTTGTGGTGGTGGATGAAGGCTTTTTTGAAACTGTGTTATAGCCCAACTTCTCCCTCTGCTGAAGCCTGTTTCCTTCCCTTTCCTTTTGCAGGTGTTGTTTCAAAAGCACTCCCTAATAAACGTCAAGTATGCTAATCTCTATCTCAGAATCCACCTCCCAGGGAACCTGACTGAAAATAAAACAACTGACTGTTTATTATAAGTAAGTAACTTTAAAACGTACAGGTGCAAAGGTACACAAGAACATTAGAGAGAAGCCAGTTTGCAAGATGCTTGCATGCACTCTTGGCCCTAAGCAGTATGTTTCATGGAGACCCTGGTGGCTCAAACGGTAAAGAATTCACCTGCAATGCGGGGGACCTGAAGGAGGGCATGGCAACCCAATCCAGTATTCTTGCCTGGAGAATCCCCATGGACAGAGGAGCCTGGCAGGCTACAGTCCATGGGGTCGCAGAGACTCGGACACAACTGAGGGATGAAGCACACGGATGAACTGACGGGTCAGTTAAGAGATTGGTGAAGTGATCACTGTACTCTGCAGAGCTGGGCAAGGACCATCTCTAGCACTGGAGGGTAGGGAGCCTGGATGGCAAATGTCTTCTACTTATAATTCCTTCTTCGTAGAGAAGACAGGGATTGGCAGTGTCATATGAATGAAAGGCCAATGAAATCAGTAAGTCTGACTTCCTCAATCAGATCATACAGACAGTATGGAATTCACCACTGAGATGTGTCCATAATGTAAGCGGGAAAATACTAAGTGGCCCAAGCGCAGACCATCTCACTGTGATGGGACTCTCATTATCAACTGTCTGAACAAAGAAAGTTTGAAATCGACTAAATCCTTGACTCATATTTTCCATAGCCTTTCTCTTTATAAGTAAGGAATTGAAAAGTATAAAGCATATACTATAGTGGAAAACCACTATGATTCAGAAAAAGTTAAAGACAATTATATTCAAGAAGAAATGCCTTTAATTTTAGTGAGTGATCCATTTAATTACATATGTACTAATTTCTCTTAGTAGGAAGCTAAGGCACAATTTTGCTAACTCCACATAGTTCTAGGCCCATCCTCTGTTCCATGCTCTTTGAGGAGACACCATAACAATTCTAACAGTATTTTGGATCTGTACTTGAGCAGGGGGAGGGCCATTGTTAAAGTCGAAACCTATCTTATGACACATTGTGGAATGAACAAATCAGTACAATTTAGATTTTACTTTAGGACCAAAGCTGGAAATCACTGCCAACCAAATTCTCAAATCAGTCTTTTCTATATTTTCCAACATGTAGATAGATGTCTGGAGTTTATCTCCTCAGCTCTAAGCACATGATAATGTATAAAAATACCTGAATTTCTACTCTTTTGTAAGTTCAAAATAAAGTCTAGAAACCAAATAAATATCCCCATAGTGTTACATCATGTCTTTGACTCTGGTGCAGACTGCAGGCATATCCATCATTCCCTCTATCAAATTTAAAGTAGGATGCCTAAGGAAAGCAGATAATCACCACATAGCTTTATTTAGCTGAACAAGACAGCCTACATAAGCAAAATAATGAGACGCATAAGGACTAGCATAAATTTTGGAAATAAATTCCCAGAGGGTGCGGCTAATTGCTACTTTAAAACAACTGCCTACATTCAGATGTCAACTGGAAGATTAAAACAGTGGCTCTGGCCATGTTATTTGGCTTGTGACACCACAGACACGTCGTCTGTGGTGACTGGGCACGCAGCAGGGCACCGGGCATTCTGTTGAGCTTTCTGAGAGGCTGATGAGGGAATACTTCTGCTTTTAGGGGACAACATGGCATATTAAAATTTCAGAATGTTTTTTCTTTGAGTTATTTTATGCTTGTGAATGGAAAATTCACTCTCTTATGCCCTCCCTTCACACACACACACATACACACACACTCTTCCTCCTGATACAATCATTACCAAGCCATGATGACTGTAGTTTCTGAAAGTCAAATGTTGTCTTGACTCATGACTAATTCAGATGACTGAAATAAATTTGGACAAACCTGTTACACTATAAAAGGAAATAGAAAACCTTTACACATGTTTCTCCACTATGCACAAGCAAAGTATATATATGGAATATACTGCACAGGCGAAATGAGAACCTTTTCCACATAGTAGCCTTTAGTTTTTAATTTCAAAATAAGAATGATTTTCTCATGTAGAAGAAAGGAAGAAGGATGTTTAGAGCCGATGGGACAGGGAACGTAATACACAGGAATGCAAGAGAAAGAAGGACATTTAGGGAACAGCGCATCAGGTCCCCCAAAGGCCACAGCTCTGACCCGGCAGCCACACAAGTTCTCCTGCATTGCTTATAACCTGCAACACAGGTGCCCCTGCATGGAGCGTGCATTCCTGGAGATGCCCAGGACAACCCTTCACCAAGACCTGACGCATACGGCAGCCCAGACCTGATGCTGAGCTCCAAAGACCCATTCTCAGAGGGAAGTTTTAAAGATTAATTAAGCGCCATTTTTATATCAAGTGTTCTAAATGAATGAGAACTATAGGCAAAAATGAAACCACATTTCTTTGTGTTTTCCAATTTGCAGTTTCCCAACAGAATCCTGCTTTGTTACAACCTGATGCCTTTCTGCAAGCTGTTCCTCCTACAAAAACATTACTCTCCTTGCTTCTACTCAGATAGGCTCAATTCTCTTTGTGTGTCCAGCCAGAAAGGCTACTTGCTCTGATAAACCTTTCTCCACTCCTGCTCTTTAGTACTTAAGGAGCCTAGACATATCCCTTTTCGCATTTATTGTAATTTGTAAGACTAATTTTCTCATTTCCCATCATCCTGCTCCTCTTTACCTCCCCTACCACAGATTGTGAGACTGTAAAGCACAGAGAGTACAGTTTATTCCTTTTCTACCCCTGGAGCTTAGTACAGTACCTGACAGTAGGTTCCCACCAGATGTATGGCAGCTGAGTAATGTTTAGGCTTGTGCTGGTTACTCTTGGTTTATTTCAATTTGGAAAAGCAGGTGTCTCCCTTAGTGAGGGTGATGATACTTGCTGAGATGTAGCATATCATCCCTTGCTCCAATGCAGGTTAATTTATAAGTAATTGGGTTTCATTCTCCAGTACACAGCTGGCAGAAGTCTCTGAAATTCCTGCACATGGAGCAGTCCTGGAATCATGCTTTTACAGTGTGGATGCAAAGTCAAATTTTGCTCTCCCCTCTAATTCTTACCACACTCGGGAGAAAAGGAGAGATATGACGCCTTAATTTCACTATACATTAGTTCAGAAAATACATCTGTAGTCTGGTTTTATACATCTAAATGGAATCTAAATACCTCCCATAACCTTATCAAAGGGTCATACAAACACACACACACACAAAACAAATCTGTCCTTTGAGGTATTTAAAGAGCAACCCACTTCAATAGTAATTCACTCCCAGAACACAAGTTTGGCTCCTGAAATAAGCATCAGAGTGAAAGACAGTCTTCTTTCTCAACTAGGAAGATTTTTTTTCCCCCGTAGCATAAAGAAAAATAAGTCCAGAAATCATTTCCTTTATATATTTCCCTAACAGCTTTATATATTCCTCCTTTTAGTTTTACAAAAACCTATGTAATTTCAGTTTCATTTAGCCATTCTGTAACTTAATAAATAGCCAATTAAAAGAAATGGTGATTAGAAAGAAAAACACCAATACAGTATACTAAAGCAAATATATGGAATGTAGAAAGATGGTAACAATAACCCTGTATGCGAGACAGCAAAAGAGACACAGATGTATAGAACAGTCTTTTGGACTCTGTGGGAGAGGGAGAGGGTGGGATGATTTGGGAAAATGGCATTGAAACATGTATAATATCATATAAGAAACGAATCACCAGTCCAGGTTTGATGCACAATACTGGATGCTTGGGGCTGGTGCACTGGAATGACTCAGAGGTATGGTATGGGGAGGGAGGAGGGAGGGGGGTTCAGGATGGGGAACACGTGTACACCCGTGGTGAATTCATGTTGATGTATGGAAAAACCAATACAATATTGTAAAGTAATTAACCTCCAATTAAAATAAATAAATTTATATAAAAAAATAAAAAAAGTAAAAGTAGAAAAGGAATTCTAATCAAACTATCTGACTCACCGACCTTCATTTATGTTTTCATTGGTACCACATACATACTAATTTTTAAAGTTTCCAACAATCATATGCTCATACTTTTAACTGTAAATTCCTACTATATTTTATTTACAGTACATCTTGATATCCAATTTGAATCCACCCCTGAGTTTTACATGGTGAATATTAAGATCCCAGATAAAAGTCTTGATAGAAACCTCAGAATCTCTGGTCCCTGAGTTTGGATGGTGAGGGACACTATACACAAAAAAGGGTGACAGTATGGGGAAACCCAATGGCAGAGGAAGAGGCAGAATAGAACAGTGGTTAAGAGCTCAGTCTTCACACAAAAAAGAATGAAATAATGCCTTTTTCAGAGATATGAATGGACCTAGAGATTGTCATATTGAGTGAAGCCAGAGAGAGGAAAGACAAATAGCATATGATACCACTTATACGTGGACTCTAAAAAACAGATGCAAATGAACTTATCCACAAAACAGAAAGAGAGCCACAGAAGTAGAAAACAAATTTACACTTACCAGGAGAAAGGGGGAGGGAGGGAAAAAAATGCGAGACTGGGATTGATATATCGACACTACTATACACAAAATAAATAACTAATAAGGACCTACTATATAGCACAGGAATTCAACTCAATACCCTGTAATATCCCACATGAGGAAAGACTCAAAAAAAAAAAAAAAAAAAAAACCAGAGTGGATATATGTATCTGTATAACTAATTCAGTTTGATATATGCCTGAAACTAACACAACATTATTAATAAACTATACTCCAATTGAAGAAAGTGGGGAAAACCACTAGATCATTCAGGTATGACCTAAATCAAATCCCTTATGATTATACAGTGGACGTGAGTAATAGATTTAAGGGACTACATCTGATAGACAGAGTGCCTGATGAACTATGAACAGAGGTTTGTGACATTGTACAGGAGACAGGGATCAAGACCATCACCAAGAAAAAGAAATGCAAAAAAGCAAAATGGCTGTCTGAGGAGCCTTACAAATAGCTGTGAAAAGAAGAGATGTGAAAAGCAAAGGACAAAAGAAAGATACAAGCATCTGAATGCAGAGTTCCAAAGAATAGCAAGGAGAGATAAGAAAGCCTTCCTCAGTGATCAATGCAAAGAAATAGAAGGAAACAATAGAATGGGAAAGACTAGAGATCTCTTCAAGGAAATTCAAGATACCAAGGGAACATTTCATGCAAAGATGGGCACAATAAAGGACAGAAATGGTACGAACCTAACAGAAGCAGAAGATATTAAGAAGAGGTGGCAAGAATACACAGAGATCAGATGAGATCAGTCGCTCATTCGTGTCCGACTCTTTGCAACCCCATGAATTGCAGCACGCCAGGCCTCCCTGTCTATCACCAACTCCTGGAGTTCACTGAGGCTCACGTCCATCGAGTCAGTGATGCCATCCAGCCATCTCATCCTCTGTCATCCCCTTCTCCTCTTGCCCCCAATCCCTCCCAGCATCAGAGTCTTTTCCAATGAGTCAACTCTTCACATGAGGTGGCCAAAGTACTGGAGTTTCAGCTTTAGCATCATTCCTTCCAAAGAAATCCCAGGGCTGATCTCCTTCAGAATGGACTGGTTGGATCTCCTTGCAGTCCAAGGGACTCTCAAGAGTCTTCTCCAACACCACAGTTCAAAAGCATCAATTCTTCGGCACTCAGCCTTCTTCACAGTCCAACTCTCACATCCATACATGACCACAGGAAAAACCATAGCCTTGACTAGACGAACCTTTGTTGGCAAAGTAATGTCTCTGCTTTTGAATATGCTATCTGGGTTGGTCATAACTTTCCTTCCAAGGAGTAAGCGTCTTTTAATTTCATGGCTGCAGTCACCATCTGTAGTGATTTTGGAGCCCAGAAAACACAGAAGAACTGTACAAAAAAGATCTTCACAACCCAGATAGTCACGATGGTGCGATCACTGACCTAGAGCCAGACATCCTGGAATGTGAAGTCAAGTGGGCCTTAGAAAGCATCACTACGAACAAAGCTAGTGGAGGTGATGGAATTCCAGTTGAGCTATTTCAAATCCTAAAAGATGATGCTGTTAATGTGTTGCACTCAATATGTCAGCAAATTTGGAAAACTCAGCAGTGGCCACAGGACTGGAAAAAGTCAATTTTCATTCCAATCCCAAAGAAAGGCAATGCCAAAGAATGCTCAAACTACCACACAATTGCACTCATCTCACACATTAGCAATGTAATGCTCAAAATTCTCCAAGCCAGGCTTTAGCAGTACGTGAACCCTGAACTTCCAGATGTTCAAGCTGGTTTTAGAAAAGGCAGAGGAACCAGAGATCTAATTGCCAACATCTGCTGGATCATCAAAAAACCAAGAGAATTCCAGAAAAACATCTATTTCTGCTTTACTGACTATGCCAAAGCCTTTGACTGTGTGGATCACAATAAACTGTGGAAAATTCTGAAAGAGATGGGAATACCAGACCACCTGATCTGCCTCTTGAGAAACCTATATGCAGGTCAGGAAGCAACAATTAGAACTGTGCATGAAACAGCAGACTGGTTCCAAATAGGAAAAGGAGTCTGTCAAGGCTGTATATTGTCACCCTGCTTATTTAACTGATATGCAGAGTACATCATGAGAAACACTGGGCTGGAAGAAGCACAAGCTGGAATCAAGATTGCCAGGAGAAATATCAATAACCTCAGATATGCAAATGACACTACCCTTATTACAGAAAGTGATGAGGAACTAAAAAGCCTCTTGATGAAAGTGAAAATGGAGAGTGATAAAGTTGGCTTAAAGCTCAACATTCAGAAAAGTAAGATCATGTTCTCTGGTCCCATCACTTCATGGGAAATAGATGAGGAAACAGTGGAAACAGTGTCAGACTTTTTTGTGGGGGGCTCCAAAATCACTGCACCTGGGAATTGCAGCCATGAAATTAAAAGACTCTTACTCCTTGGAAGGAAAATTATGACCAACCTAGGTAGCGTATTAAAAAGGAGAGATATTACTTTGTCAACAAAGGTCTGTCTAGTCAAGGCTATGGTTTTCCGGTAGTCATGTATGGATGTGAGAATTGGACTATAAAGAAAGCTAAGTGCTGAAGAATTTATGCTTTTGAACTGTGGTGTTAGAGAAGACTCTTGAGAGTCCCTTGGACTGCAAGGAGATTTAACCAGTCCATCCTAAAGGAGTTCAGCCCTGGGTGTTCACTGGAAAGACTGATGTTGAAGCTGAAACTCCAATACTTTGGCCACCTGATGCAAAGAGCTGTCTCATTTAAAAGACCCTGATGCTGGGAAATATTGAAGGCAGGAGGAGAAGGGGATGATAGAAGATGAGATGCTTGGATGGCATCACTGACTCAATGCACGTGAGGCCGGGTAAACTCCAGGAGTTGGTGATGGACAGGGAGGCCTGGCATGCTGCGGTTCATGGGATCTCAAAGAGTCAGACATGACTGAGAGACTGAACTGATACTCCAGTAACATTTTTTTTTCAAAGTACGAGCTCCGAAGCTAGCCTGAAGAGGTTCAAATTCTGAAACAGTAGGAAAGCTACTTAACACTCAGTTTTTTTTCCTATAAAATGGTGATTACAATGACACTATTTCTTCATGGGTCTATTGTGAGGATTAAAGAAGAATACAAATATTTAAAATGCCTGGTCTCCTGCTGGACACAAGGTGAGCTCTTAAGTATTTCCTCTTATAAACATTATTGTTATCAATAAAGTATCCCAACTTAAAAAAAATCCGAGTAGGTATCAAGCTTCTGAAATACATTGATTGACCATCCTGAAATCAATGGCATCACTGAACAGTCATCAAATGCAGGCCATGCCTTATTTTTAAGGAAAGGTGCCATGAGTTGAAGGTACAAGAAAAACAATCAAGGCATATATTTCAAATTTACCCTTCTTGGTTCATGATTCTTAAATTGTAGCTAATCCACCTAACAGTGACATATTATATATCAGCTATTATATCCAGAGTTGTGGATAAAGAGTAACGCAATATTCCTCAGTAAATTTTGGTGAGAGAAAAATCTCTATCATAGGAAGGAACTGATGATTAAATTATAGACACCAACTCAAAATGCAATGGGAATTCTGAAGAAAGAATACTCAATTTAAAAGAAAGGCTTTAAGAATAAAACAACAGTTCTTGAGTTAAGCTTTGAAAGATAGGGAAAGATGGACTAAGAAAGGAAGAGGAGCAGGCCTCCAGGGCAGAGAAGAAAACTTGGGCAATCAGCAGTCATGCTGAGATGTTTTTATTGGTTGTGAATGAGTGACAGAGTCAAACCTGACACTGTCAGGGGCCGGGCGGTGTGAGCACACATCCAGCTCCCGTGACTGAGGTTAGTTTTATGTTCCTCCTCATTTCCCTTCAAAATGGAAATGTGTTTTCACTTCATATGAAAGGGAAAGAGATGCTTTGATAGATGACACTCCTAAAGAGACGTCAAGGCTTCATGAAACAACCTTGAATACCATCCAGTTCTCTTGATACCTTGTACCCTGCTTTCTTTTCTTCCTTCATGTTAAATTACTAAGGAGATTTGCATGAAAAGGGGAGCTTTGCTTCTCAGAGTTCATCTGCTCCAGTAGCCATTTACTCCTCACTTCATTGTCACTCATCTTCTCAGCAAAGAGAGGGTGAGGACTCAAAGTAGAGAATAGCAGCAAGAGCAGACATACTTAGACCATAGACTCTGTTGTCATGTAAATCAGCTCAGACATAAAAGGGAAGAGAAGTACAGAGAATAGGTTTTAGAAGCAACTAAATAAAATGGTTTCCATGGGGGCTATAGTGGCTCTTTAATATTTATCAGTGTCACTGAGTTCTTTTTGCAACAGTAATTCATCATCATAAAGCCTATTTCCCCATAGTGTCTTCGGTATTGCTTTCAGTGAGGATACTCCCCTAAAAAAAAGCCACTGCTAGCGGCTCTCTTGGTTTCAAAATGTTAGATTCATCCTAATGGAGGAGATGAGCAAAACAAAAGAGAAGAGATGCAAAGAGAAACATCATATTTTTCACAAGGAAAACTTCAGTTGAGCTGCGGACCATAATAAGAACCTTCAGCATTTAAATGAAAACTCATTATCACATTAGCCCTATATGTCATGGATTTGTGGGAAGCCATACACATATGGACAAAAAGATAAAGAATGGAATTTGATGCATTTCAACAAAATTCTCCTTGCACAACATGAATTTCATTATATTGAAGTGTGCAGCAAGGAAACATGCACAACAGACTCTAAGAAAATGTTTACTTATCTGTTTTAAAAGTGTTTAATGTGTTATGGTTAAGAGAAAAGAGTCTTTAAAAGTTGCTGTCAGCAGCCACTCATTTGACTGACAGATTCCTTAACAAAGCTAAAGGAGTGAGTAACCCTGGAAGCAGTGCATGCATGCATGCAGCATCAGTCTTAAGTGAGCCCAGAGTAAATTTCTCCAATGAACTCCTTCTAATGGTAAACAACTCACCAGTGTATAGTGTAAAATCAAACAAACAAACAAAAACCACTAAAGGAATCTAAAAATGATTGAGGGGACAAAGGAAGCTTAGAGGACAGTAATAGACAGTTGCCGGTTATATAAGGCACACTGTGTTTCAGAAACTAGCTCGACTTCTGAGTCAAAGAATCTAGACAAGATGGAAAACAAAGGCGATTATCTTACCTTTAGAGTCAGTGAAAGAGCACTGAGAGGAAATTGAAAGCCAAGACGAGTTTTTGTTTGCTGTTGCTTTGGTTCCTCTCATCCCCATCACTGCTCACCACTGTATAGCCTAGCACAGTGACTGATGGCAGTCCCTAGGGAGAGGTAGCTTGAAACAGGTTTACACCAACCAGCTGCCTCCCAGAGTCACCCTAAAGTCAAAGAACTGAAAAAAAAACACTGGAAATCCCTTCAAGGATTCTCTCCTGGGTACTTTAAATCTATGCAGAGAGGTCCATAATTAGAAAATGGTAATGAAGAAAAAGAAGAGCAATGCCAAATTCATCTGAAGCCTAGAATAATTTGCTTCTATATCATCTTTCTTTACTTCTGTTATTAGTTTAGACTTCATAGTCACAAGACAATCAAACATTTTTGTGCCATGAATCCAAAAGAACTAAAACTGAAGCTAGCTCTTCTTCTATCAAATGTGTTTCCCTCCCATGTCCTCTTGCTTGAGAACTGTCACCGTCATCTGCGTAATCGCCCAACCAGAAACCCTGAGAGTCATCCCTGCGTGTTCCCTCACACACAGTTACCGATTCTTCCTCACCCACTCTTCTAGAATCTTTTATAATTACCCCCCTAAGCTAAGTGCTTCTGCTCTAGTTAAGGCCATTATATATCATCTATACCACTGAAATGGAGAAGGCAATGGCACCCCACTCCAATACTCTTGCCTGGAAAATCCCATGGATGGAGGAGCCTGGTAGGCTGCAGACCATGGGGTCGCAAAGAGTCGGACACGACTTAGCGACTTCACTTTCACTTTTCCCTTTCATGCATTGGAGAAGGACATGGCAACCCACTCCAGTGTTCTTGCCTGGAGAATCCCAGGGACGGGGGAGCCTGGTGGGCCGCCGTCTATGGGGTCGCACAGAGTCAGACATGACTGAAGCGACTTGGCAGCAGCAGCAGCAGCATACCACTGAAATAAACCCAATAACTTCTCTTTTAAACCCCAGATTTATTTCTATCCAATAAATCCTTCACACTGCTTACCAAGGTAGTCATTTCTCCCTACCTGTAGTACACAATGCAAAATCATCCTGATTTAATACTTATAATACAAGTCACATTCGCACCCACACATTGTTTCTGCACCAGCCTTGCTAAACTACTGCCTATTCCCTGAGATCACTTGTTCTCTCTTGTCTCCCTGTACTTCACGGTTGGTCCCCTGTCCTCCCCTTGGCCCACCCTATGTGCCTTTCAAGTCTCAGGTGAAGCACGATACGATGCACTCCCTGATACAGAGTCAGGACTCTCTCTTTCATCATCTCAGAGAACCTTTGTGTTTGGCACTTCACATTGCTAAAACCAGAAACCACTCAGGCTACAAACAAATGGACATCTGTTGTGAAAACAGGAGCTGGAATGAGGAGGAGAGGCCCCATGGGAATGCCAGAATACCCATCCAGCCAGGTGTCAGGACTTTGGAGCTCAGAGAGAGGAAAGCACTGAGGTCCCAGGTCAGCTCTCATGACTTGTATCAGAAGCAAGCATATGTTAAGCCCTTTGCTCATGCCTTGTCATTACTATACCACAGGGTCTTCCAACTTCTGTTCCCATTTTATGCACGACTTTTTCTATATGTTGAGTTTGAACTATTCAGAAAAAAATGAAGTTAGTTGTTCAGTCATGTCTAATTCTGTGACCCTATTGATGGTAGCCCACCAGGTTTCTCTATCCAGGGGATTATTCAGACAAGAATACTGGAGTGGGTTTCCATTCCCTTCTCCAGGGGATCTTTCCTACCCAGGGATTGAACCTGGGTCTCCAGCATTGCAGGCTGATTCTTTACTGACTGATTCATCCAGTGTAGGCCCATTTGGAAGAAAAGATTGTATCAATGCAATTAGGCACCATGATCTCCATTGAGATGTTCTTTCCTACCACCCACCCCAGGAGAACACTGTCCAGCTTATAAGATATGCTATGTGGTGTCAGAGTCAGCTTTGACCAGAGTGGCAAGTCCACTGGTCAGTAGCATGGTAACCATGGTGAAGGAATCTCATAAAGGGATTGTGAGGTGGCAGCATTCTGAGACCTGGGGTATCCAACACTCTTTGTATATAACTTACAAGAAATTTATCACATTGTGCTATACTTGCTTGCCTGATTGCATGACTGTCTCTGAAAAGACCATGAGCACTTTGTGAAAACCTTTAGACCCTGAGTTCCAGATCCACTGTAAGAACATAGTAGGTACACAATAAATATTTGCTAGTGAATGAATTAAGGGTACACACAAAAAAAATTATTTCATTAGTAAAACTTTTCTAAGTGTCTTATTTTTATATCCCATTTAGCTGAAGCATGTTATCCGAACCTGGCACTGTGAGTCTCCTAGAAAACTGTTGAGTAGAAATTCCCTAAATCATAGACACAAAAATCTCACACCAATAACAGGAGTCCTGGCACCTAGAGGACAGTGAAATTACATAACAGCAAGACTAAGGCATCTGCGAATGATAGTCTTGATCCTCTATCAGGATACACACAACTCAGGTACTGTACATGAGTAACACAATTTTACAAGAGTAAAGGGGACCACAAGCTCTGTTCAGTTGTATTCAAAATGCAAGTCTACTTCTTTCCTTCCAATAGATTGATTTCTCAGTTGAGATTGATAACATGCTGAGATTAGGAAATCTAAGCCCTGAGGTGAGAAACTGGTTGTTCAAGGACACTCAGATGCCTAATGACAAAGCCAGATTCCTCCTCATCAGACCAATGTTTTTTTCTAGTTCTTGCTTAACATTCCTTAGTACCAAAGGCCCAAACTAAGTTTTAACCTAATATTTTAATTTAAATGTCCTCCTTAAGGGATTCCCAGATGGTGCTATTAGTAAAGGACCCATCTGCCAAT
This sequence comes from Bubalus kerabau, assembly GCF_029407905.1. Lineage (NCBI taxonomy): Eukaryota > Metazoa > Chordata > Mammalia > Artiodactyla > Bovidae > Bubalus > Bubalus kerabau. The sequence goes on along the minus strand of NC_073639.1, from coordinate 34,679,328 downwards.
GCAGATGTAAGAGACATGGGTTCGATTCCTGGGTGGGGAAGATTCCCTGCAGGAGGGCATGGCAACCCACTCCAGTATTCTTGCCTGGAGAATCCCAAGGACCGAGGAGCCGACTGGCTACAGTCCATAGGGTTGCATAAAGTCAAACACAATTGAAGCGACTTGGCACACATGCACACACTGCCTTAATCATTTACCAGCAGAGTTAAGAGGAAACCTAAGTCTACATAAATAGAGAATTCAGAAAACTATATTTAAGGGGAAACACTCATTTGCATATAATAGAGAAGCAAGGGCAAGAGCAGGGACACAGGGAAGACTAAAGCTCCAGGAAATTCTGTAATTCAGTGAACTGATGATTCAGTAAACTGACTTCCAGCACATTGACTAGAGCCAGTACCTAAAGGCAGCTGTATGAACATGCAGAGTTCTGAGCTAACCTAGAAATCTCAAGTAGGCCATTATCTGTTCATATAAAACTATGCATTATATAAAGTAAAATAATTGTTCTTTACTCAACCTAGTTAATGTTTGGTTGTTTTGTAATTTAAAAAATACCAGATACCCAATTAATTTAAGCCCATTGTTTTCCAGGCTTTTAAGTTACAAATTAGCAAATTTCTGCTATACATACACTTAGCATATCTGTGGTAATTGAGAACAGAACTTGGAGGCTTACTAATAGCAAGCATATGAAGGAGAATATGAAATGTTGATTACATTCAGGGATTAAAACAAGAATGTGTGGTGTGTGAAGTGTTTGGTATTTAAACCAAGAGCTGATGAAGATCAACATCAAAAGAAAATTTAAATTAATTACTATGGATTATGTTTGCAGAATCCAGAGTAAGAGAATAAGGAAATGCAACTGAGAGAAAAAAATGACCAAAACATTGGCCTGCACTCCATTTAAAGTTTATACTTCATTTTTTCACTAATCTTACAGTTACTACCTTCTTAAACCACCAAGTGAAAAGTAAAATTTATACTACTTTTCACTATGTGGGTATACATATGTATTAAGTATGAATACACATGAATGCAAAGGAAAATAATTAGGAAAAAGAAAGAAAATAAATCCAGATTTTATTCCATTCACTCTTACTTACAATGTTTTGGGAAATCTAGTTTTATTCAAAGAATCTCCCCCATTTCTTCAAGGAAGGACCTGCAGTAAAGAAGAGGATTCAGTGATAACCAACCTGGGCATTTTTTGTTATTTCTCCTTCATTTTTTCACATCAGGTTATCACTCTCAAAACTCTCTGCCTTTTGGCTGCTGTTGCTGTCATTGTTCTTTCTCTCCTAGAAAGGTCATTTCTAAGAATCACCTATTTTTCTGCTCTCCAACCTACTGATTTATTTATCTCTCAAGAGAATCAGAGGAATTCCGTCACAACAGGAAACACTTAGGATTCTAGGCCTCACACACACTCCTCTCCAGGCTGAAGATGGGATTTCCTTGAATTTTATCCTGGGATTGTCACACAATTTCTGAACCCTGAATCTGCCTTCTCAGAGGTAGCCACTTACCTTCTACTTGCCAAGAGAAAATGATCCACAAATCGTGCCTACTTATACGAAGGTTTCCAGATCAAATACAGGTTTTCATTAAACATGAATTTTAGATAAACAATGAGTACTTTCGCAGTATAGCTATATTCCATGCAATATCTGAAATTTATCTGTAATTTTAATTGGGAAACCAATTAAATTTGTATTTGGTAAATCTAGTAATTATAACTAGGAGCTCTCCCTCCTTTTGAGAGATTCTATTTCATTTTCTCTTCTAGGCTTTTCTCACTCTTGAGGGACAATTCAGCATTATGTTCCTCATTGTTTTATATTCCTTTTAAGGGATTTTCTATGCCAGATACAAAAGTATGTTCATGACTATATATGAGCATGCATGCATAGTAAGGAAAGTTTAATGTTGATAAACACAATGCTGCTGCTGCTAAGTCGCTTCAGTCGTGTCCGATTCTGTGTGACCCCACAGACGGCAGCCCACCAGGCTCCTCTGTCCCTGGGATTCTCCAGGAAAGAACACTGGAGTGGGTTGCCATTTCCTTCTCCAACACGCATGCTTGCTCGCTTCAGTCATGCTAAGTCGCTTCAGTCATGTTCAACTCTATGTGACCCTATGGATAGCAGCCCACCAGGCTCCTCTGTCCACGGGATTCTCCATGCAAGAATACTGGAGTGGGCTGCCATCTCCTTCTCCTGATAACCACAATAACACAAGGATAAAGTATAAGTCTATTGCCAAGCCTCCCTCAAGGATTTTGACAATTTTCCACGTCATCCAACAGAAATCCAAAATGGTCCTTTATTCTCTAATTTGTGCCAACATGACTCAAGGTGGTTTTGAGAAAGCCTATTTTGGTAAAGCTTACTGTGTAATCTGAACTGGTAGCCAGATCCAAACATACAGTTGCCAACTAGTCAATAGAAATTGCCCAGATTTTGACTTGGCATAGAAAAGTCCCAAACTAAATACTCTGTTATAACATTTGACCTATCAAAAACTGTACACATTGTGTCAACACTTTAAGTATAGGAAAGAAGAGAAGCCAATAATTTCTGCCTCTCTCCATCTTTATTTTTCCCTTATGCTTTCTCTATTTGCACTGAAGCTAAAAGAACAGTGAAGATTCAGAAAGAAAATTCTATGCACATATACACACACATTTTGACTTTTAACACATTTCGACTTTTAAGATAAAGAATATATACATATATATGTTAGTAAGCACACATTAAAATGCCAGTTCATCCAAAATAATTGGTAGATCGTGGATTCTACTAGTGAATGTATGGGTGAAAGTTATTTCCTAAAAAACAAATTCTTTTTCTCAGTTACCCTGATGACATATCCTGAAAGCCAGAAGCCCAAATACCTTAGATTAGATATAATGTTTGCTTTTTCCTTCTTCTACAAACCCTAGATACTTCAAGAGGATGATTCCTGTGGTGGAGTTGCTTCCATAGCTAGGCTTACAATGGCCAGAATTGTAGGGATGTTATTCATGAAAGAAAGGAATGGTGAGCTTCTATTTTCTCCTAAAGTAAAATACCTAAGCACCTAATATGTAGAGAGGATGCTCTTTCAAAGTGTCCCAGAGAGGGAGGTCCTTTAAGACTTTGGGATGTTCATTTTATGAGATTTAATCTATTTTTTATGGTAGTAATGACTACGAGAATACTATCCATATATACAAAGAATATAAATATCAGGCCACAAACTCAAGCATGTGAGAAATAATCAACACTTTTATAAAGCAACTTAAGTTACATTCAAGCTGTCATCCCCATGAGCCAGTGGAAAACTTATGGTCCATAACAAAATTTAAAGATTCTCTAGGGAGCACTAAGGGGTTGGAAAGCTGAGGTTAGCTATAGTATCTCTTCAGCAAAACTAGCAAACAAATTAGCACCAAGATGCTTAGTAATCCTCTCAGCCTGGTCTTTCCATGTCTATCAACAGTCTGATGATTTCTACCATGCTTGGAAAGTTCTTGCAAGGTTTCCTATGGCCTTGCCAACCTAGATGCCCCATGAAGCCTCTGGTTTCTAAGATCTAGCCATATGCTGCCAAAAAATCAGGGCAGGTCTACTGTGTTCTTGGGGCCACATATTTTCCCTCTCTCCTCCTCCAAGAAAATATTAAAGATAGATCAGAAGGAATTAATTTCTGTCTCATGATTCTTTAAGATAATTATTTCATAATCAGTAACTGCCACTCATTTAAGCCCTTAACATGTTCAGACTGGACAGTTTGCCCTGCCACAGGCCTCCCTGAGTTAGGTATTACACATCCATCCACTGCTTGCAGGAAGTGTGGAGTAATGGGATAAGGAGAGGGGAAATGCAGAGGGAAAAACTCACAGAATAATAACTGAAAATATCAAGAACCAGATATCTAAGTTCAAGGTCAACTAAGAGATCCTTGTTTTAAAAGACAGAAAAGAAGCCATTAGTGGTCTAAACTCAAAGTTTTCATTTCTATGTTATTTTAAGATGTTTGACCTCAAAACACTTCACTGCAGAGAACATTTTTGAAGAGTCATTGGTTGACCAAAAGATAAGTTTCGAGAACACACAAGAATAGGATGTCCATGTTATTTTCATAAGGTGATAACATTAAAACATAAAAGAAAAAAAATAAAAATACAGTGGGACATAATACATCAAAATTAAATGTAGAACTGACTGCTATTGTAGGTACTGGCAAGTAGAATGGGCATTTTCTTTTCTCTTAAGGATGGAAACAATGGTCAATATGAAAGAAGTATCTCATTCTTTAAATTCTGACAGATTTACAAACCAGAATTCCAGAAAAACATCCACTTCTGTTTCACTGACTATACTAAAGCCTTTGATTGTGTGGATCATAAAAAACTGGAAAACTCTTAAAGAGATGGGAATACCAGACTATCATACCTGTCTCCTAAGAAACCTGTATGCGGGTCAAGAAGCAACAGTTAGAACCTTATATACAAGGAACAAGTGGCTGATTCAAAATTGAGAAAGGGGTATGACAAGGCTGTGTATTGTCACCCTGTTTATTTAACTTATATGCAGAGCACATTATGCAAAATGCCAGGCTGGATGAGTTACAAGCTGGAATCAAGGCTGCCAGGAGAAATATCAACAACTTCAGATATGCAGATTATACCACCCTAATGGTAGAAAGTGAAGAGGAATTAAAGAGCCTCTTGATGGAAGTGAAAGAGGAGATTTAAAAAGCTGGCTTAAAACTCAATATTAAAAAAACTAAGAATCATGGCATCCAGTCCCATCACTTCATGGTGAATAGAAGGGTTTCAAGTGGTGGCTCAGACGGTAAAGCATCTGCCTGCAATGCGGGAGACCCAGTTTCGATTCCTGGGTCGGGAAGATCCTCTGGAGAAGGAAATGGCAACCCACTCCAGTATTCTTGCCTGGAAAATCTCATGGATGGAGCCTGGTAGGCTACAGTCCATGGGGTCGCAAAGAGTCAGACACCAACTGACCGACTTCACTTCACTTCACTTCAAGAGGAAGCAGTGACAGATTTTATTTTTTAGGCTCCAAAATCACTGTGGACTGTGGCTGCAGCCATGAAATTAGAAGACAATTGCTTCTTGGCAGGAAAGTTATGACAAACCTAGGCAGTATATTAAAAAGCAAAGATATCACTCTGTTGACAAAGGTCCATATATTCAAGGCTGTAGTCTTTGCAGTAGTCATGTATGGATGTGAGAGTTGGACCATAAAGAAGACAGAAGGCTGAAGAGTTGATGCTTTCAAACTGTGGTGCTGTAGAAGACTCTTGAAATTCCCTTGGACAGAAAGGAGATCAAACCAATCAATTCTAAAGGAAATCTACTGTGAATATTCATTGGAAGGACTGATGCTGAAGCTGAAACTCCAATATTTTGGCCACCTGATGCAAAGAGCCAACTCACTGAAAAGACCCTGATGTTGGGAAAGATTGAAAGCAGAAGGAGAAGAGGGTGACAGAAGATGAGATGGTTGGATGGCATCACCAATTCATTGGACATGAACTTGGGCAAACTCCAAGAGATGGTGAAAGACAGGGAGCCCTGGTGTGCTGCAGTCCATGGAGTTACAAAGAGTTAGACATGGCTTGGCAACTGAACACACACACGCACGCACGCACACACACACACACACAGATTTACAAACCAATAAACATCACATGGATGATCTTTTCAGTACACGCACTCTGCTGAATTTTTATTCCAAGAGATAAAGCTCTTTTGAATCTAATAACAAAGCAGATCAAGTTTGGGCAGGATAAAGTTGTAGACTTTTGAAGTGTGGTTTTACACTTACATGAAAACAGAGATGAGGACCCCACTTTACAAATAGCTTTAGTTTGGCTACCCATGACCAGAATTTTCCAAAGAGTAGTTCCAGGAGACACACTTGCAGAGGGAGAAATGTGGCCAAGTAGCCCTGTGCAGGTGGACAGCAGGCTCAGAGAAGGCTTCCAACTAGCCCTGAAGGACTACCTAGTGCAATATACCAACCCAGTGACCAGATTCTCGGACCACCTAGCAAAGGGAACATTTCAAAGGCAAACTCCCCTGATATGCGTTGCTGAAATTAACAACAACCTGTTTTTGCCTAAGCTTCAGACACACCAGAAAACAAAAGGATGAGATTAAATTCCATATAACAGGTAGGAAAAAAAAAAAACTGACAAAGAAGGAACTCAAAAGAATGAAGAATGAAAAAAAGAAACATTTCATGAACCTCATTTAGGATAAAGAGGGAGCCTAAGAGAAGAAGGATAGAGCCGTATAGAAAGAACTGTTTCAGTCTCAACTAGGCCATAGGCTTAAAGCTCTTTGCTAAAGAACAATGCAGCCCTGGCAGCAGAAAGCTCAAAATGACCTCATGGGCCTCTCAGATTACTCTATGATTCAAAAGTCATGTGTGTCTGGTGTGTGTCCACCAAGGCTGGAGGACACGTGATGGGACACTCCAGCAAGGCATTGCCTGGTACCACATGTGAGTAAGGCAGAGAATGCTTGAAGATAATGAATGTCTATTTTTTAAATGTGAGATTTACTGGACTTCTAATGCTACTTTGGAAGTCTGCTTCTTTATTCATACCAGCATGTTTATTTTAACTTTTGGTATATTCTAGAAAAATGATAACATTCCAAAGAAATACAGAAAGAAAAGGCTAAGTCAGAAGAGTTTCTGTTCATTTGCTAAAGCTTCTAGAGAGGGAAATGGGCACAGAGTTAGTGAGTAATGTGGGCAAATAACACCTGATTGGCATAAAGTGGGGTTTTTTTTCCCCCAAATAATGTCAAGATGCTTTTTGTAGTGTACAACTCCACAGGGCAATCTGACATTTTCTTAGCAGCCTGCAGGTTAACTGACTTTCTCCTTGGTCACAGGAAAGTAGGATCAACTAGGTGCTATGCTCAGCCTTTCTGTATAACCAACCCTCTATACACCTATAGTGGCATTCCAACCACTCTTCCTGGATCCGGCTTTATCTCCCTCCAAACCTTTCTTCACATTGCAACCAGAGTGTTTTTTCAAAAATGCAAACCTAATAAATGCCAAAGGCATGATCATGAAAAGGATAATTGATAAGCGGGACTTTATTAAAATTTAAAACTCTGTTCTGCAAAAAAGATATTGCTGGGAAAAAAAAAAGAGAGAAGACAAGACACAGACTGGGAAAAAATATTTTGCAAAAGACACTTGATAAAGACTATTATCCTAAATAACTCTTACCTCAAAAGGGACTCTTAAAACTCAACAAAAATAAAATAACCTGATCTAAACACAGAAAAAAATTCTGAAAAGGACCTCATCAAAGAAGATAGATGGAAAATAAGCATATAAAAAGATGTTCAACAGCATCTGGCATAAGGGAAAAGCAAACTAAAACAACAACGAGATACCACCACACAACTACTGGAATGACCAAAACCCATAGCCAGGACAACACCAAATGCTGGGGAGGATATGAAGTAAGAACACTCATTCACTGCTAGTGAGAATACAGAATAGTACAAACACTTCAGAAATTAGTTGTCAAGTTTCTTATGAAACTAAACATCTTAGCATATAATCCAGCTCCTTGGTACTCCTCCAAAGAGGTTGAAAATGTGTCCACACAAAAACCTACACATGGATGGTCATAGCAGCTTTAGTCATAAGTGCCAAAACTTGGAAGCAATCAAGATGTCTTTCAGGTGAATGGATAAATAAACTGCAGTATATTCAGACATTGGAATATTCTTGAGTTTTTAAAAGAAATGAGCTATCAAGCCACAGGAAGACATGAGAAATCTTTAAATGCATATCAACAAAAGAAAGAGAACAATCTGAAAATGCTGCATGAATACTATATGAATACTATATATTCTATATGAATACAACTACATGACATTCTGGAAAAGGCACAACTATACATATAGTAAAAATATCAGTAGCTGTCAGGGCTAGAGGTGGGGAAAAGAAGAACAGGTAGAACGGAGAGAATTTTTAGGGCAGTAAAAACACTGTTGGACACCATAATATTGAACACATGTCATTAGAGAAAGAAAGTGAAAGTGAAAATCCCTCAGTCATGTCTGACTCTTTGCAACCCCATGGACTACACAGTCCATGGAATTCTCCAGGCCAGAATACTGGAGTGGGTACCTTTCCCTTATCCAGGGAATCTTTCCAACCCAGGGATTGAACCCAGATGCAGAGACATTACTTTGCCAACTAAGGTCCGTCCAGTCAAGGCTATGGTTTTTTCAGTGGTCATGTATGGATGTGAGAGTTGGACTGTGAAGAAGGCTGAGTGCCCAAGAATTGATGCTTTTAAACTGTGGTGTTGGAGAAGACTCTTCAGAGTCCCTTGGACTGCAAGGAGAGCCAACCAGTCCATTTTGAAGGAGATCAGCCCTGGGATTTCTTTGGAAGGAATGATGCTAAAGCTGAAACTCCAGCACTTTGGCCACCTCATGCGAAGAGTTGACTCATTGGAAAAGACTCTGATGCTGGGAGGGATTGGGGGCAGAAGGAGAAGGGGACGACAGAGGATGAGATGGCTGGATGGAATCACTGACTCGATGGACGTGAGTCTGAGTGAACTCCAGGAGTTGGTGATGGACAGGGAGGCCTGGCATGCTGCGATTCATGGGGTCTCAAAGAGTCAGACACAACTGAGCAACTGAACTGAACTGAACTGAACTGATTCCACATTGCAGGTAGATTCTTTACTAGCTGAGCCACAAAGGAAGCCCATGTCATTATACGTTAGTCCAAACCCATAGAATGCACAACACCTAGAGTGAATCTCGATGTGAACTATGGCTTAGGTTGGTTATAATTTGTTAATGGACTAGTGTTCACCTCCCTATCATCATTCATGATCCTCCCATACCTTGGAGCTTTATGGGCTGTTCAAGGTTAACTTGACCCTTCACTTCTCTTCCAAGCCTTCACTGTACTCTTCTCTGAATTTTTACAGCATGTTTGCTTAATTTGACACAGTATTACATTAGGGTTTTGCAATAACATTTATTATGATAACTTCTTATCTTGATTGGAAACTACTTAGAGAGAGTCCATGAAGCCTCATGCTTCTGTAACCCCTCCGCTGCCAGCACCATGCTGAGTAGCCCATGACTGGTTGATTTTACAAGAAATCTTTCCAGAGGTGATTCAGCTCTTATCATGTCACATCCCAAGGGACACAGCTTCTAAAATCACAGGCAAACCTTTCACTCTCTGAAAAATATGTTTCTTTTTACTCTACACTTTCCATGTGAATGTCCCCTGAGTTCAAAAGAGAGGACATATTCAGCATGCTGGACTTTCAGGGTTTTCTTGTGAGCAAAACTTTTCTGGATTTTGAACGCCATAGTATATCTTGCCTAGAGCTCAAATAATAGAAAAAAAGAGAAGAAACAATACTGTTAAGGAATCTGACAAAATTCTACATATGCCAGCTGTGAAAATAATACATGTGTCTTCTAAATGGTAGATCTCTGAGCACACTCCTTGGAATGATTGTGGATTATTATGATAATATAGTTTCACAACAGGCTCAAATATATCTGACGTGTTTATCCTATAGATTTTTTAAAATATAAAGTCACATTCATCTAGCTCTCATCAACAATGGTAATGTAGTTTCCGAATGATTATTTCCATAAGAATTATTCTGATTGATGAGTATTTTAAATTTCCTCTTTTTTTTTTTTTCCTCCAACATTAAATAGGCTAACAGTTCAAAACTTCAAGTATCTGGCTGTCATTATTTGGACCTTGAGTACCACTATACTAAAGGAGATTCATGTTACTGTTACCTACTTGAATGGTGTGTGTGTAACACATACATATATATTTATGCATATATGTATAAAATAATCAAGTATTTATCTACAACACACTGATTATCCAAGAAATTTCCTAGATAAGAACAAGACCACCAAGAAAATCAACAACAGCAACAGCTCTTTTTGAGCACCCCAATGTTCAGACATTTTAAATGAAACCTTTTTAATCCTCACAGATATGCAAGAAAGTAGAGATATTACTCTCCTCAATTTTACTGTTAAGAAGACAGATTCAGCGAGTTGAAATAGGAAAAAAAGGAGTCAGAATTTGAATATTCCAAAATAGTACTCTTCCTACCACAGGAAGCATGTAACTGACAGCTCTTGAAAATGCAGAAAGCTTGTAAAGGCAGAGTGGGATAAGTGAGGGCTTTACTTTCAGTCCCCAAACTTCAACATAATGTATTGATTGAACATGCCACAATATAGGTTGCAATTACCTGAAGGAAGCTGAAGTTGACTTACTGTAAGAATTTTTCTCTTGTAATCACAATAATAATTAACATATTATAACAACTGTCAGAATCTATGCAGAAACGATGTAGGATGCATTTAGCATAACAATTTGGTTTTGTTCTTCTTATTTTTTTTTAATTTTATTTTATTTTTAAACTTTACATAACTGTATTAGTTCTTCTTATTTTAAACTTGTTATTAACCTGTTATATGTGATCTTCCCTGTGGGAAGACGTCTCCACCCTACTGACCTTCAGAGTAGCTATGTTATTTCCTATGGCAATGAAATCTGACCAGAATCATCACTTCTTGCTTTTTTGGCTGCAAGCTTTGAGAATCATCATATGCTTTGTCATCCTCACTTTCCTCTTTGGCCATGACACCACCAGTGTTCTTGGCTGTAGCTGCCCCATTAGCCTGGGTCCTGAATTAGTCACAACCAACCCTCAGTGGACACGCTGCATGAGCCACACACAAACCTCTGTGGTTATAAGTCACTGAGACATTGTGACTGTTTGTTGTCAAATTATAAGCTAGTCCATTTTAACAGACTGTTGTGTGGTTGCTGTTCAATTGCTAAGTATTGCGACCTCATGGACTGCAGCACGCAAGGCTTCCCTTCACCATCTCCCAGAGTTTGCTAAAATTCATGTCCATAGTCGGTGATGCTATCCAAACATTTCATCCTCTGTCATCCCCTTCTCCTTCTGCCCTCAATCTTTCCCAGCATCAGAGTCTTTTTCAATGAGTCGGCTCTTTGTATCAGGTGACCAAAGTATTGGAGCTTCAGCATCAGTCCTTCCAATGAATATTCAAGGTTGATTTCTTTTACATACATCTTTTAACTACTCTTTCTACCAATTCCCATTGTATTTGGTCTCTGTTGCAATAATAATAGCGATCATCTCCAAAACTCAGTAGCTTGTAACAAAAAGCTCTCATTTCTTCTTCATGGGGCTGAAGGTCTCTTGAAGCTCTCTGTTCTTAGTCAGGGTATATATGGCCCACATTCTCATATATCCATCATAAATGGTGGGATATGAAAAGGATAACTGCAATAAGCATCACCATTTCAAAAGGGAAAGAATGAAAGGCAATAGCAGTTACTGGTCTAGAGCTACTCTAAATCACTCCGGACAGAATGCCCTACCATGGGATAGAAAATGTCTCTTGATTAGGCCAAGTCCTGTTTCTTAGGAGAAACTTCCCAGTCCATTTTTCTCCTTGACTACTAGCTCCATTCTTTCGGATATTCTTCCTCTTCCATGGCGATATATAAAGAAAGCATTGGAGAAAATGCCATCAATGGTTGATAAGTCTCTTTTTCCATGTGTTTCATGTTTGTAGAAAGCTAGAGGATCAAACCCCTTCAGGGATAACAGCCTTGTTGTGGAGAAGGGGCTTGCATAACTAATAAAGCTATGAGGTACGTCATGCAGGGTCAACCAAGACAGATGGGTCATGGGTCAAGGGCAGACTTCGGAGAAAATGTGGTCCACTGGAGAAGGGATTGGCAAACCACACCAGTATTCTTGCCATGAGAACCTCATTAACATGAATAGTGTGAAAAGACAAAAGATACGACATCAGAATGAGGCCCCCAGGTCAGAAGGTGTCCTATATGCTCCTGGAAAAGAGAGGATGCTAATTACTAATAGCTCCAGAAGGAACAAAGAGGCTGGGACAAAATGGGAACAACACTCAGTTGTGGATGTGTCTGGCATTGAAAGTAAAGTCCAATGCTGTAAAGAACAATACTGCATAGGAACCTAGAATGTTGGGCCCATGAATCAAGGTAACTTAGATGTGATCAAGAAGCAGATGGCAAAAGTGAATGTAGACATTTTAACAATCAGTGAACTACAATGGTTCACAAATAGCTGAGCAAAGAAGAGAAGCTAAAGGCAAAAGAGAAAAGGGAAGACAAACACATTTGAACGGAGAGTTCCAAAGAACAGCATGGATAGATAAGAAAGCCTTCCTCTGTGATCAATGAAAAGAAATAGAGGAAAACAATAAAATGGGAAAGACTAGGGATCTCTTCAAGAAAGTTAGAGATACCAAGGGAATATTTTATGCAAGATGGGCAAAATAAAAGACAGAAATGGTATGGACCTAACAGAAGCAGAAGATATTAATAAGAGGTGACAAGAATACACAGAAGAACAATACAAAAAAGATCTTCATGACCCAGATAACCACAATGGTGTGATCACTCACCTAGAGCCAGACATCCTAGAATGTGAAGTGGTTCTTAGGAAGCATCACTAGGAACATAGGTAGAGGAGGTGAAGGAATTCCAGTTGAGCTATTTCAAATCCTGAAAGACGATGGTGTTAAGGTGCTTCACTCAATATGACAGCAAATTTGGAAAACTCATCAGTGGCCACAGGACTGGAAAAGATCAGTTTTCATTCCAATCCCAAAGAAAGGCAATGCCAGAGAATGTTCAAACTACTGCACAATTATACTCATCTCACATGCTAGCAAAGTAATGCTCAAAATTCTCCAAGGCAGGCTTCAACAGTACATGAACCATGAACTTCCAGATGTTTAAGCTGGATTTAGAAAAGGCAGAGAAACCAGAGATCAAATTGCCAACATCCGATGGATCATCAAAAAAGCACAGGAGTTCCCTCAAAACGTCTACTTCTGCTTTCTAGATTAGGCCAAAGCCTTTAACTGTGTGGGTCACAATAAATTGTAGAATTCTTAATGAGATGAGAATACCAGACCACCTGACCTACCTCTTGAGAAATCTATATGCAGGTAAAGAAGCAACAGTTAGACCTGGACATGGAACAACAGAGTGCTTCCAAAATGGGAAAGGAGTACACCAAGGCTGTATATCATCACCCTGTTTATTTAACTTATATGCAGATTACATCATGCAAAATGCCAAGCTGGTTGAAGCACAAGATGGAATCAAGATTGCTGGGAGAAATATCAATAACCTCAGATACACAGATGACACTACTCTTATGGCAGAAAGCAAAGAACTAAAGAGCCTCTTGATGAAAGTGAAAGAGGAGAGTGAAAAAGTTGACTTAAAACTCAACATTCAGAAAACTAAGATCATGGCATCCGATCCCATCACTTCATGGGAAACAGATGGGGAAACAATGGAAACCATGAGAGACTTCATTTTGGGGGGCCCCAAAGTCACTGTAGTTGATGACTGCAGCCATGAAATTAAAAGATGCTTGCTCCTTGGAAGAAAAGCTATGAACAACCTAGACAGCATATTAAAAAGCAGAGACATTACTTTGCCAACAAAAGTCTGTCTAGTCAAGGCTATGGTTTTTCCAGTGGTCATGTATGGATGTGAGAGTTGGACTGTGAAGAAAGCTGAGTGCTGAAGAATTGATGTTTTTGAACTGTGGTGTTGGAGAAGACTCTTGAGAGTCCCTTGGACTGCAAGGAGACCCACCAGTCCATCTTAAGTGAAACCAGTCCTGAATATTCATTGGAGGGACTGATGCTGAAGTTGAAACACCAATACGTTGGCCACATGAAAATTGGAGATATCAACATTTCATGCAAGGATGGGCACAATAATGGAGAGAAATGGTAAGCACCTAACGGAGGCAGAGGAGATTAAGAAGAGGTGGCAATAATACACAGAAGAACTATTAAAAAAAAAATGTCTTAATGACTGGAATAACCACAATGGCGTGGTCACTCATGAGAGCCAGACATCCTGGAGCATGAAGTCAAGTCGGCTTTAGGAAGCATTACTATAAACAAAGCTAGTGAAGGTGACAGAATTCCAGCTGAACTATTTCAAATCCTAAAATATGATGCTGTTAAAGTGCTGCACTCAATATATCAGGAAATTTGGAAAACTCAGCAGTGGCCGCAAGACTGGAAAAAGTGAGTTTTCATCCTATTCAAAGAAGGGCAATACCAAAGAAAGTTCAAACTACTGGACAATTGCACTCATTTTGCAGGATAGTAAGATTACACTCAAAAATCCTTCAAGCCAGGCTTCAACAGTACATGAACTGAGAACTTCCAGATGTGCAAGCCAGGTTTAAAAAATGCAGAGGAACCATAGTTCAAACTGCCAACATTCATTGGACCATAGAGAAAGCAAGCAATTTTCAGAAAAATATCTAATTCTGCTTCACTGACTGTGCTAAAGCCTTTGACTGTGTGGATCACAACAAACTGTGGAAAATTCTTACAGAGATGTGAATACCAGACCACCTTACCTGTCTCCTGAGAAACCTACATGTGGGTCAATAAGCAATTGTCAGAATCAGACATGAAACAAACTGGTTCAAAATTGGGAAAGGAATAGGACAAAGCTGTTTATTGTCACCCTGTTCATTTAACGTACATGCAGAGCACATCATGCAAAATGCCAGGCTGGATGAATCACAAGCTAGAATCAAGATTGCTGGGGAAAATATTAACAACCTCAGAGACACAGATGATACCACTGTAATGGCAGAAGGCAAAGAGGAACTAAGGAGCCTCTTGATGAAGGTGAAAGAGTGAAAAAGCTGGCTTAAAACTCAGCATTAAAAAAACTAAGATCATGGAAAATGGTCCCATTACTTCATGGCAAATAGAAAGCAAAAAGTGGAAACAGTGACAGATTTTACTTTCTTGGGCTCCAAAATCACTGCAGATGGTGACTGTAGTCATGAAATTAATTGACCTGCTTCTTGGAAGTAAAACTATGACAAACCAAGACAGCATATTAAAAAGCAAAGGCATCACTTTGCAGGCAAAGATCTGTATAGTCAAGGCTATGGTTTTCCCAGTAGTCATGTACAGATGTGAGAGTTGGACCTCAAAGAACATTGTTCACTGAAGAATTGATGCTTTTGAACTGTGTTGCTGGAGAATACCCTGCACAGAAAAATCAAACCTGTCAATCCTAAAGGAAATTAATATTCATTGAATATTCATTGGAAGGACTGATGCTGAAGCTGAAGTTCCAATACTTTGGCCACCTGATGTGAACAGTCAACTCACTGGAAAAGACCCTGATGCTGGGAAAGACTGAAGGCAGGAGGAGAAGGGGATGACAAAGGATGAGATGGTTGGATGGCAAAACTGACTCAATGGACATAAGTTTGAGTAAGCTCCAAGAGTTGGTGATGTACAGGGAAGCCTGGCGTGTTGTAGTCCATGGGTCACAAAGTGTCAGATATGAGTTAGTGACCAACCACCCTCCCTGGTAGCTCAGTTGGTAAAGAATCTACCTGCAGTGTAGGAAACCTGCATTCGATACCTAGGTCGGGAAGTTCCCCTGGAAAAAGAAATGGCAAACCACACCAGTATCCTTGACTGGAAAATCCCATGGACAGAGGAGCCTGGAGGGCTTCAGTCCATGAGGTCACTGAGTCAGGCACAACAGAATAACTAATACCCACACACAACACAGAGGATCAAAAGGTCTTTTTTAAGTATTAAACTGTCACTCTCTCTTTTAATCCATGTTGATGATACTTTGTAGCTTCCTAAAAAAAACTTTTTTGGTCTGTTGATATTTACATATCAGACTATACTCAACTCTATCTGGCAAAATCCTTTTTGAGATATGATTATCTCTAGACTCCACAAAGGCAGTGTCTGTGATTTCATATAGATGTGAGTGGTGTATTCAGAGGGAAGGAAACAGCTGAGGAACTCAAAAGAAGGTAACAAAGTTTCAGTCATATATATCAAATAACCCGATCTCTTTTTTAAAACTAACCTGAATCCTTATCTTTTAGCAGAAGAATGCAATCTTTTAATATAATTATAACTTTATTATTGTGATTATGACTGTATCTTTTAATATTTTGGTCTTATTTCTTATATCTCATTTTATTTCTTTTATTAAACCATGTCTCTGGTTGCTTCTCATGTACCTTTCTTGCTATTGTAGAATTAAGTTTTCTCATTTCATTCTTTTCCTTGACTTGAGAGATACACATATAATGATCAGTCTTCCAATATTTCTCCTTATATTTGTAACATGAATGTTCAAACATTCTATCAATGAATAGCTCCTAAAACACTTCCTGAAAAACAGTATGTGTCAAATAAATTCTTGCTTAAGTAATTACAACTACAATTTTAACATTATACAATTTATTATTATTTATCATCATTATTTCTTCTATTTCACATCTTTCTCTTACTTTTTTTTCTCTTACCTCACTTCAACAAACCCCTTTAGCACTTCTTTTAGAATGTTTCTGTGGTGAACATTCTGAGCCTTTGTAAACCTTGAAAAATTATATAAATTTCAAATTCCTATCCCTATAAAATGTAAATTCATTTAAGGATCTACAAAATTATGGATCTAAAATAAATTAAAGATATTCTTTCAATTCCATCTAGTCTCCAATGTGGTCAATGAGAAGTCTACTGTTAATCTGATTTCCATTTCTCACTAGAGTGATTCTGAATTACTCTCTGAATCTTTAGAAATATATCTTTTTCCTTAGTTTTGAAGTTTTACCACAATGTATCTATTTGCATGTGGCTCCTTTTTCATTCACCTAGCTCAGCATTCACAGGCCATCTGAAGGCTCATGTCTATCTTGATCTCCAGAAATTTTTTTCTATCATTGCTTTGATTATTTTTCATTCTCAGACACATCAATAACTGACATTTAAACTTCAGCTTATTTCAACTTTTCTTCCATAGATCCATTTATTTGTTATTTTATGCTATATTTATATAGCATATAAACAATAAAATATAGAATTATTTTTGCTTAATCTTGCAGCTCATTAATTCATGCCTGAGTTATTTAGATCTGCTATTAAATTTATTCAATTATTTTTCAATTATATTGTTTTTTATCACCAAGATATCTTGTTTCATGGATGAGATATGGTCTCTTATCCCATTGGGAATATTATTTACACTTATTTCAAAGCCTTTACCTGTGTGCTTCATTGGCTCTCTTTTTTCAGGTGTTATATTCATTCAGTTCATTGTCACTAATGCCTGATGGCTTTCAGCTATAGGCTTATGATTGCATATTTATTGTGGTTTTCCCACTCTGGGAAAGGACTAGGACAAACCACCTAACCAAGGAGTACTAGCAAATCATTTTACAGGAGAACAGGCTTTCTATTCTGAGTATCACAAACCATCAAGAGCCAGCCCTCCTCAGACCCAAATCCTCGTGCTCATTATGCCAAGGAAAAAATATCAGGCTTGGAACTCTGGAGTCAGTTGTGGAGCAATTCACCAGCTTGTGTCAGTTTCACGCTCCAACTAATTGCTTTGATTTTTCTCAGAGACATCTCTGAGATCCAGTGTTCTTAAAGTGGAGAAGTTACCTAGACTCCTCCTCATATATTTTGCCCTGCCCTCTTGTGTACTTGAAGGGCTATAGTTTCCTTAGTCAACTGATTTCATATGTTTAATTATAGTCATTCTCTATTTTATAATGTTACTATAGACTTATTATTTTAAAATATCTAAATAGTTTCTCTGTTTAAGGATTTGAGATGGGAGGAAAAATAGGAGCATGTGTTCATTTTTCCATCTTGATCCAATCTCCTCTGCAGTCTCATTTAGTTTATACTATTAGTATATTCATTTTATTAATTGTCTTTAACAGATTGTACTAAGATAAACTTTAGATCCACCCAGGTCAAACTAACACAAATTATGAATCAGTAGAGTTTAAATGGATGAGGTTTTACTGTTGATTATTGAGGCTTTGTCTATACAACACCCAAACAAAACTGTCAACTCGAGGGAAAAACAAAATCAGTTCAGCTGATTTTAAGACACAATGCTTTGATTTCAAATAGTTGTGATGGTGCCATGTAGACACAGACAGAGTTGTATTTGACCTATGAAGTAACTGGAGCAATTAGAGATTATGTGATGTTGTTCAGATAACACAGCCAAGTAGCCATTTGGTCAAGAATAGCCCCCAGTGAGTATTTGCCCTCTGGAAATTCTTTTGGATTTCTTTTTCAGTTCATTCAATCAATTTATGGCTTTGTCAGGAGAGCCAAGAAAATGCATCATGCACCACCCTGTGAACTAAGGAACATTCAGTTCACGTACCCTCCAGCTCCTGCCCTAACAAGCAGCAGTAACACCATAGTAGAAATTATCTCCGATCGCATTAATTCTCCTTAATACATAACATGTGGCCAGGCAATGTGACCCTTCCAAAGCTGTGTTTTCTAGAACACTGTGCTTATTAAACTCCTCTCTAAGAACATACTATGAATAATCAACGACAATCTGCTTCTCATCCTCCCTTAAAAAATGTTCAAAATGTAGAATCCCATCTTAGCCAGAAACGCCTCTCCATTTTTAAGCTATTATACAAAGAAGAGATTTAGTGATCATATCTTCAGTTTTGATGCTAAAAAGTAAGAAACTACTAGAAAAATAATGCTTCTGGTCTCGTAGTGGACATTTGCACTTTCAAACCTCAGGCCAATGGCAGAATCTCAGCATAGACAGAAAGGGAATATCTTCGGAGTCAATTAGATACATCAGAATTTTTGAGGAAAAGAAGCAATTCCTTCAATAACAAGGGCTGTTCTTTTTCTTTCAAATAACAGCAGGAAAGCAATTCGTTTCACAGAGAATCTGGCCATATTGCTGTCATACCCACAAAATCTATCATCATCCAGTATCCAAAGAAGAGTGCTTCTTCCTCCCCAAATAGTAAAATGATGTGTGGATTCCATCTACAGAGGTTTTCAAATTAGAGATGATTTCTTCAGAGGGAATATAGGAAGGATTTCGGCATGCAAGAGAGCACATTTCAGAGAAATGAGACCGATCTATACCACGTGGGAAGAGATTTTGGCACTAATAGCATCAAGCTTGCTTGCTATAGAGGGGCTTGTTGCTACCCAACAGGATAGCAAAGCCAGGGGAAAACGTCAGAATGCTGTTCCATGGACACTTTTTTAAAAATGCCCATATACTGAAACTTTAATCAAGTCTTATAGCCTAATTTTCTCATTTGTATCCCTGTGTGGCAATAAAAAACATGTGTGAACTAAACCTCTTTTCTTGTACATATCAGCAGTATGAGTTTGCCCAGACACATGCTCCGATTTGAAATTATTTTCCTTTTGTGAATGAACTACACCAGCCTGATTGGAAACCCATTTACTTTTAGTGTTAAACCCACTGGGGAGGGACCATGTCTAATTGAGTGGGGAACCACACCCTCTGTATTGACATACAGTACAAGAAAAGAAAGGAAAATGTGAACCAGATCCTCCCGGCACCAAAGTTACTCCCTCATAAAAGTTAAGCGACTTGAAAGTTCAGTACTACAAACATATTTTCCACTATCGGACCTATTAGAAAAATGCCAAGCTTTAAAAGTATTTATATTTTCGTAAGTGTTAAGGCTATATCTACGGCCATCCAAGTTAACCACCGATTATGACAGTGATAGAGGAATCTATAAGCAGTAAATTTTATTCAACAGTCATGTGCCCAGAAATTCTAACTTCAAATTCTAATTTTTTAAATATATCTTTAAGATCCTTCATGGAAGATGAAATGGTGGTGTATTATTGTTCCTTCTTAAAACTGGTCTTCTCAATCCATTATTTTTCTGTGTATTCAAATTGTTTCTTAACAAGAGAGCTTCCTTTGAAGTTCATATTTCTTCCTGTGCATAGACAACTGAAATCTGGCCTCTATGTGTACAAGTGCTTCTAGTTGACAATACCTGTATTTTACAGAGCCTAATAATATTCTTAGCTAAAGTCAAATAACCACAATAATCTCAAGCAAACAATCTTCTACTGTCAGTTTACACTGATAAACATATAAATGTGTTAGATTTATATTTTGATAAAAAATTGATGTCAGTTTCCATTTTCCTCAGTGTTTAATCAGGTTATTAAGTTATTTTTACATTAATTTACTAATCAATGACTAAATATTTAATTTAATAATTAATTTAATATTCAATTCAGTTCAATCGCTCAGTCGTGTCTGACTCTTTATGACCCCATGGACTGCAGCACGCCAGGCCTCCCTATCCATCACCAACACCTGGAGTTTACTCAAACTCATGCCCATTGAGTCAGTGATACCATCCAACCATCTCATCTTCTGTCATCCCCTTCTCCTCCCTCCTTCAACCTTTCCCAGCATCTGGGTCTTTTCCAATGAGTCAGCTCTTCAAATCAGGTGGCCAACATTGGAGTTTCAGCTTCAACCTTAGTCCTTCCAATGAATATTCAGGACTGGTTTCCTTTGGGATGGACTGGTTGGATCTCCTTGAAGTCCAAGGGACTCTCAAGGGTCTTCTCCAACACCACAGTTCAAAAGCATCAATTCTTTGGTGCTCAGCTTTCTTCATAGTCCAACTCTCACATCCATACATGACCACTGGAAAAACCATAGCCTTGACTAGACAAGACCTTTGTGGACAAAGTAATCTCTCTGCTTTTCAATATGCTGTCTAGGATGGTCATAACTTTCCTTCCAAGGAGTAAGAGTCATTTAATTTCATGGCTGCAATCACCATCTGCGGTGATTTTGGAGCCCCAAAAATAAAGTCAGCCACTGTTTCCACTGTTTCTCCATCTATTTCCAATGAAGTAATGAGACCAGATGCCATGAGTTGTAAACCAACTTTTTACTCTCCTCTTTCACATTCATCAAGAGGCTCTTTAGTTCTTCTTCACTTTCTGCCATAAGGGTGGTGTCATCTGCATAGCTGAGGTTATTGATATTTCTCCCGGCAATCTTGATTCCAGCTTGTGCTTCATCCAGCCCAGAGTTTCTCATGATGTACTCTGCGTATAATTTAGATAAACACAGTGACAATATACATCCTTGACATACTCCTTTTCCTATTTGGAACCAGCCTGTTGTCCCATGTCCAGTTTTAACTGTTGCTTCCTAACCTGCATACAGATTTCTTAAGAGGCAGGTCAGGTGGTCTGGTATTCCCATCTCTTTCAGAATTTCCCACAGTTTGTTGTGATCCACAGAGTCAAAGGTTTTGACATAGTCAATAAAGCAGAAATAGATGTTTTTCTGGAACTCTCTTGCTTTTTCAATCATCCAGTGGATGTTGGCAATTTGATCTCTGGTTCTTCTGCCTTTTCTAAATCCAGCTTGAACATCTGGAATTTCATGGTTCACATATTGTTGAAGCCTGGCTTGGACAATTTTGAGCATTACTTTACTAGCGTGTGAGATGAGTGCAATTGTGCAGTAGTTTGAGCATTCTTTGGCATTGCCTTTCTTTGGGATTGGAATGAAAACTGACCTTTTCCAGTCCTGTTGCAACTGCCAAAGTTTTCCAAATTTGCTGGCTTACTGAGTGCAGCACTTTAACAGCATCATCTTTTAGGATTTGAAATAACTCAACTGGAATTCCATCACCTCCACTAGCTTTGTTCATAGTGACCCTTCTTACGGCCCACTTGACTTCACATTCCAGGATGTCTGGCTCTAGGTGAGTGATCACACCATCGTGATTATTTGGGTCATGAAGATCTGTTTTGTATTATTCTTCTGTGTATTCTTGCCACCTCGTCTTAATATCTTCTGCTTCTGTTAGGTCCATATCATTTCTGTCCTTTATTGAGCCCATCTTTGCATGAAATGTTTCCTTGGTATCTCTAATTTTTTTTGAAGAGATCTCTATTCTTTCCCATTCTATTGTTTTCCTCTATTTCTTTGCATTGATCACGGAGGAAGGCTTTCTTATCTCTCCTTAGTATTCTTTGGAACTCTGCATTCAAATGGGTATATCTTTCCTTTTCTCCTTTGCTTTTGGCTTCTCTTCTTTACACAGCCATTTGTAAGGCCTCCTCAGACAGCCATTTTGCTTTTTTGTATTTCTTTTTCTTGTGGATGATCTTGTTCCCTGTCTCCTGTACAATGTCATAAACCTCAGTCCTTAGTTCATCAGGCATTCTGTCTATCAGATCTAGTCCCTTAAATCTATCACTCACTTTCACTGTATAATCATTAGGGGTGTGATATAGGTCATACTTGAATTGTCTAGTGGTTTTCCCCACTTTCTTCAATTTAAGTCTGAATTTGGCAATAAGGGCTTCATGATCTGAGCCACAGTCAGCTCTCGGTCTTGTTTTTGCTGACTGTATAGAGCTTCTCCATCTTCGGCTGCAAAGACTATAATCAATCTGTTTGGTGTTGACCATCTGGTGATGTCCATGTGTACAGTCTTCTCTTGTGTTGTTGGAAGAGGGTGTTTGCTATTAATTTAATATTAATTAACTTCATTATTATTAATTATTTAATCACTATTGGCATGGCCACTCCTACGCAAGAAGAAATTTTGTGCTTAGGAGTTTCAAGAAAAAGTCCCTAAATGTCCTAAACTCATCCAAAGACATAAAAATCAAATTGAAATGAATATAAAAATAGACAAGTAAACATATCAAGTATAATTGTAAAAATAATACTTTACAGGTAACTTCTCAAAAGCATATTATAAGATGGAAGGTAAATTTTCACTATTTTATCACTTAGGGAAAAAGGTATGATATTTAAGAATTGGTCAACATGAAAAAAGATGTACAGAGGTAAAGTGAGAGACCAGAGATCAAGAGGAATAAGAGAAACAGAAGAAATAGGAAAAAAGAGTTCATGAAAAAACCTGGTCCACAGGTAAGTTTTTCTGTAAATTGGCTAAGGCCACTATGCTGTCTGGATACCACTTGAAAGACACAGCAGGCAGCTGCAGCCCTCTTCTCAATTTTTAAAACACCCTAGATTAACAACAGATTTTAACACTCAGCTGGGGACATTGTTTCTACTGTATGTTTTTTCATTATTATTATTCACTAAAATATAATAGAAAATGCAAAGGAGAAGGCCTACTTTTGTTTTGATGACAATTATTCTAATGATTATTTGAAGTTTCTGGTTCCTAGCTAAGTAACTTCCAAAGTCATTCTTTATACACTGTTCAACAGTAAAGAGAAGCAACTAGACTTAGCTCCATGACTGCCTTAGACTCTGATGTATATATCCTTATCTAATAGGTGTGTTTAGATTATTGTCTAACCACATTTTTTTACTGCCCTTCCCAGGTAGTGCTAATGGGTAAAGAACCCACCTGACAATGCAGAAGACATAAGAGATGAGGGTTTGATCCCTGGGTCGGGAAGATTCCCCTAGAGAAGGATGTGGCAGCCCACTCTGGTATTCTTGCCTGGAGATTCCCATGGGCAGAATAGCCTGATGGGCTACAGTTCATAGGGTCCCAAAGAGTCAGACACAACTGAAGCGACTTAGCATGCACACAGACATACTTCTTCATTTTAAAAGGTAAAGAAGACATGGCTTCCCTAAGCCAAATCTAAGTAGCATATTGGTTGTGGTCAGATCAGTCCTCAAGGCATACAATGCTGACAAAATGGACAATTGCAGAGCTTACAATGAGGGTGTTTTTCTCTAACGTGTGTGCTTTCCAGGCTAACAGAAAGGTAATACAAGATATACGCAACTCCTTCATTGTGCATGAATATATGTCAAAGCACGGGGACCTAAGAGGCAAAATGGATATGCTGCAGGAAGGGTGTGCTCTGGGGCATTACTAGAGCACTACAATTCCAAAATCAAAGGAGAAAATTCCATGTATTAGACAGTAAAGCCAAAACTCAGAAAACAGGCAGCAGGTCACAGTCATTCTCACAGGCAGTCCAGCTTCAAGCTGTATCGAGTCTGGACAGAACAGAGGAGAGGGAGGACACTTAAAACTGATGAAAGTATGTTTGTCTCCCAACACAAGAAAGTAAGGTTGGAAAAGCACCAGACTTCATTCTCCAGTGAGCATAAACATAGTTATGTCCACACTTTGTCTCTCATGTTTGTAAGCTGATGCAGATGTTGAAAACTACGCTCCTGATTTTAAAAGTAAGAAAAATGAAACTCAGTCTCATAAGAGGTCCTAGAATCAAAATTAGAAATATGCTAAGGACAGCCAGTTCACGATTGCACAGAGTACTTCAAGTGCCAGGAGAAACCAGGATACATGAAGCACCTTCACTGTCTTTAGTAATAAGTAGGAAGCTATTTCTCATTGAGAATTTAAAAGAATCTCTCTCTGCCACTCTGTCTCTTTCCCTTCATCCCATGACAGGGAGACAGCAGGAACCCCATTTCATATCTCAGCAAAAATGAAAATCTTGACAAGGAGAATGCCCCACAGTAGCTCCCTATATATTGACACAGAAACATGTATATTTTCCAAATAGTGCCCTAAAAAGAAAAAATTCTCTACAATACAGCCATAGAACTTCTTCCCTGAAAGATTCTCCTTCTTCTCTATTAACTACATTCAATCAGATATCAGTTCCTGTTTCTTCTCTACCAGTATTTCATTTTCTTTTATCCTTTGTATTTGCCCTATTATTTTTGGTTTGTTTGTTTCCTTTTTTAAAAATTTAAATTTATTTCTTTTAATTGGAGGCTAATTACAATATTGTATTGGTTCTGCCTATTATTGATACAAACACAGATGCCCCTCTTCATCAACAGACTAGAGGAATAGTTTCCTGAACAGGCATCATTAGTACCTCTTCCTTTTCAGTCTAATCCTTCCTATCCTAGATTTGTCATTCTGTAGCTCAGCTATGGGCACTCTATTTTCCTGCTTACAAATATTCAGAAGTTGCACCCTTGCTTTGAAATGGCACTAAATGTCTCTATAATCTTGACCACTGCTTTTCTCGGCTTCCTCACATTCAGCATACCCTACATTCCAATCACCCTGACATGCACATACATCATAAAGATATAGCATTCTTCCTACAACTTTTCCATGGTGAGGGGACAACAGGAAGGGGTGAATTGCCATAAGGTTTCAAAGACTTCTGCTTAGAAATGTCATATTGGCCAAAGCGTGTCACATCTTCAAGAAAGCAGTGAAGGACAAACTTAACAAAAGGTCAATAAAAGGAGAACTGGAGCATAACCAATGACTACCACACTCTAAAATCATCAGGTACTAAATAGAATGGAAATAATTTATGTGAAATATTTAGAATGCAAAGATTTATATGCTGAATACTACCAAAAAATTCCCAAATGAATGGAGAGACATAGTGTATGCATTCCTGGAAAGACTCAGTGTTGTTAAGACATCAGTTTTCTCCAAACTGATCTGTTTGTTGTTGTTCAGTCACTTCGTGTTGCATGCTAAGTCACTTCAGTCATGTCTGACTCTTTGCGACCCTATGGACTGTAGCCTGACAGGCTCCTCTGTCCATGGGATTCTCCAGGCAAGAACACTGGAGTGGGTGGCCACGCCACCCTCCAAGGGATCTTCCTGATCTGGGGGTCAAACCAGCATTTCTTAAGTCTCATGCATTGGCAGGTGGGTTCTTTACCACTAGCACCACCAGGGAAACTCTCAGTCGCTTCAGTTGTGTCCAACTCTTTGCAACCCCATGGACTGTAGCCTACCAGGCTCCTCTCTCCATGATAATTCCCAGGCAAGAATACTGGAGTGGGTTGCCATTTCCTTCTCCAGGGGATCTTCCTGGACTAGGGATTGAACTGATCTATAGATTTACTTTATTAAGAAACAAACTGCAACATATATTTTAACAGAAATTTACAAGTTTATTCTAAACATATTATAGAATAGCAAAGGACATAGCATAGTCAAAACTTCTGAAGAAAAAAGATCAAAGTTGGAGGTCCACACTACCTGATTTTAATACTTTAATATAAAGTATTGGCTAAAGCATTGGCATCAAAGTAGTATGATACACTATAAAGATTAGACATGCAGATTAACAAAATGGAATGAAGAGATTAGATACAGACCCACACAGATATGGTCACATAGTTTTTGACCAATGGTACCAAGATAATTCGATGAGGAAAGAATAATCTTTCCAAAAACAATGCTGCAACAATTGGACACTTATATGCCAAAGGGGAAAAAATAAATCTTGAAGTTTATCTTGCACTGTATTCAAGAATTGATCCCAAATTAAGTATACATCTAAAAGTAAAGATTAAAATTATTTTTTAAAAAACATG
This sequence comes from Bubalus kerabau, assembly GCF_029407905.1. Taxonomy (NCBI): domain Eukaryota; kingdom Metazoa; phylum Chordata; class Mammalia; order Artiodactyla; family Bovidae; genus Bubalus; species Bubalus kerabau. The sequence goes on along the minus strand of NC_073639.1, from coordinate 34,653,007 downwards.
AACCATAAAAAGCTGATAAATTAGACCTCACAAAAATTATAAGCTTATGCTCTTCAAAAGTAATTTAAAAATTAAAGCATAACAAACAGACAGGGAGAAAATATTTACAATATCCGTATTTGATAAAAAAAAATACTTGAATCTTGAATATATAAAAACCTCCTATAACTTATTGCCAAGAAAAAAAATATATATGCTAATAGGAAAACAAGTTTTGCAAAGAATCACTGAAGAAGATACAAAAAAGGGAAAAGATAAAGAAAAAATGGTGCTCAACATCGTGAGTCTTTAGGGAAATGCAAATTCAAACCGCAGTGAGTCACCCCTACCTTTCTACTAGAATAGTTTTTTAAAAACCTGAGAAGACTAAGTGCTGATGTAGATGTAGAGCAACTGGAAGTTGTATGCACTATACTGCGGATAAGACTGCAAAAGGGTACAGTCATGCTGAGAAACAACTTGGCAGTTTCTTCTTAATGACCCCAGTCTTAGGCATTTACCCAGGAAATATAAAAACATATATAAATGAAAATGTGTATGTCCACATAAAGACTCATAAATGATTGTTCATAATCAGCAAAAAAGTGATCACAATCCAAACACCTGTAACTGGTGAATGAACAAACAAACCATGGTTAATTCCATAATAAAATACTACACAGCAAAACAAAGAAACTGATGCATACAATAACACAGTTGAATTTCAAATATATTAAGCTAAGTGAAAGTACCCAGATTTCTAAAGCTACATACTGTATGATTTCATTTATATGATATTCTGGAAATCATATAATATTCTGGAAAATGCAAAATTTTAAGGACACAAGATCAAGTGTTGCTGAGAAGTGAGAGTTAGCAACAGAGTTTCTGGTAGATTATTCACCACTCATAAGACTGTACACTTACTTAGAGAGGTGAAGTTTTATATGAAATTTATGCCTCAATACATATGACCTAAAAAGGATTAAAGATTTTTAAATATGAGAAATACAAATTGTTTTATTCATTAATCCATTGCTATTATGAATATTAATCCTACCCCTTACTTTCACACTTTGGAGTGCTGACTTTAAAGCAAAATACCTAACTTTTTGCCTACCAATTGAAGAAAATGCTTATAAGACATTTCTTCACAATGATGAAGATTGATATTTTCACATCTCCCTTAATAATAGTCTGATTAATTTTACAGAAACGTCAATATTTTTGTTTAAAATTTTACACGTCCTCTTGAGATACTAATAGGAGTTGCAAATATCCTAGCAATAGGGTGTATCCAATCCAAAGTTACATTACATTTATCTCACCTACTTTCTCCTTATTTATAATTACTCTTTCACTGATAAAAATAAATTGAAGATAACACAAACATATGGAATGATATACCCTGTTCATTGACTGGAAGAATTAATGCTGTTAAAATGACCACACTACTACCCAAAGCAATCTATAAATTCAATGCAACCTTTATCAAAATACCAAGGATGGGACTTTCCTGGTGGTTCAATGGTTAAGACCTTCCAATACAGGGAGTGCACCTTCCAATGCAGGGAGTGTAGGTTCAATCTCTGGTTGGCGAGGTAAGATCCCAAATGCCTTGGACCAAAAAAGCAAAACATAAAACAGAGGTAATATTGTTACAAATTCAAGACTTTAAAAAAAACTCTATAAAAAATGCATAGGATATTTTTCACAGAAGTAGAACAAATATTTTTAAATTTTGCATGGAAACACAAAGACCCTGAATAGTCAAAACAATCTTGAGAAAGAACAGAGCTAGAGGAATAACGCTCCCTGACTTCAGACTTCACTACAAAGGTATAGTCATCAAAACATTATGGTGCTGTTACAAAAACAGACACATAAATGGATGTAATAAAACAGACAGTTCAGAAATAAATCCACATACTGACGGGCTTCCCTGGTGGCTCAGATGGTAAAGAATCTGCCTGCAATGCGGGAGACCATTCAGTCCCTGGGTTGGGAAGATCCTCTGGAAGAGGGCATGGCAACCCACTCCAGTATTCTTGCCTGGAGAATCCCCATGGACAGAGGAGCCTGCTGAGCTACAGTCCATGGGGTCACAAAGAGTCAGATACAACTGAGACTAAGCACAGCACATGGTCAACTAATCTATAACAAAGGAGGCAAGAATACACAATGGAGAAAAGAGTCTCTTCAATGAGTGGTGCTGGGAAAACTGGAAATCTACATGTAGAAGAATGAAATTAAAACATTCTCTAACACCATATATAAAAATAAACTCAAAACAGATTAAAGACCTAAATATACCAGAAACCAGGCTTCCCAGGTGGCACTGGTGGTAAACAACCTGCCTGCCAAGGCAAGGATGCAAGAGATGTGGGTTCAATCCCTGGGTCAGGAAGATCCCCTGGAGAAGGGCATGATAACCCACTCAAGTATTCTTGCTTGAAGAATTCCATGGAAGCAGAGCCTGGTGGTCTATAGTCCATAGGGTTGCAAAGAGTCAGAAACAAGTGAGCACACAGGCATGCATATCAGAAACCATATAATTCCTAAAGAAAACATAAAAGGAAGTTAGAAGACTAAGTGCGGGTGTGGATGTGGAGCAAATGGAACTTGTATACACTATGTTGCTGCTGCTGCTGCTAAGTCGCTTCAGTCGTGTCCGACTCTGTGCGACCCCATAGACGGCAGCCCACCAGGCTCCCCTGTCCCTGGGATTCTCCAGGCAAGAACACTGGAGTAGGTTGCCATTTCCTTCTCCAATGCATGAAAGTGAAAAGTGAAAGGGAAGTCGCTCAATCGTGTCCAACTCTTAGCGACCCCATGGACTGCAGCCTACCAGGCTCCTCCGTCCATGGGATTTTCCAGGCAAGAGTACTGGAGTGGGATGCCATCAATCGTACAGTCATGCTGAGAAACAATTTGGCAGTTTCTCATTAATTAAAGCATACACTTTCATATAACTTGTAGCAATATTCTTTTTGGTTCTGTCTCCTAAAGGAAAGAAAATAAAAACAAAAAATTTTAAATGGGACCTAATGAAGCTTTTGCACAGCAAAGGTAACTATCAACAAAACTAAAAGAAAACCTACTGAGTGAAAGAAAATATTTGTAAACAATAGACTGATAAGTAGTTTGTATTCAAAATATATAATTACTCATTGATTAAACAGTTTATTATACTAATTTTTCTATAAAGTGAGGTAAATCTAATATTTCTGGGAGATGAAAGCAGAGAGTTGAAATTCTAAACTCACTTTTAGATCATGGGTTATGTTACTTAAAAACTGGACAGTGCAATCAAAGAGACTCACCAAAAATTCTCTCCAACTAAATGAAAAAGATTTCAATAGTTTTGCCAATAAAGTTTTATTTGTAAAATAAATAAGCAATTCATCCCATTTTATCCCATCCTCATAACCTCCAATATATGTTTATATTTAGATTTATATATAACACATTCATTAAAGGAAAGTTACACCTTCATTCCTAGAAAATGTGCTTTATTAGTCCATAAAGCAAAAATAATATTTCATATTTTTTAATATTTACTATGTGTTGGCCTAGCTTTATTTCAAGTATTTTAATTTATTCTTCATGAAAATCTAAGGCAAATCTTATTGTTATCCTCATTTTAGGGAGATTTAGGAAATGGAAGCACAGAGAATTTAGGCCATTTGCTGAAGAGCACATAGATATTGAATGGAGGAGACAGAATTTGAACCCAGACAGATATGGTACCTAAACTCTCACTGATAACTTCGGTACAATAGTGCCTTCTCAATGAGAAAGCTGTTAGTAAAACAAAAAAAGTATCTGTTTAAAGACAAATATTTAATAAACACACACCACATTTAAATGCTTTTCTAGGGACTGAGGATGGAGAAGGAAATGGCAATCCACTCCAGTGTTCTTGCCTGGGAAATGCCATGGACAGAGGAGCCTGGTGCGCTACAGTCCATGGGGTCACAAAGAGTCAGACACAACTTAGTGACTAAACAACAACAGACTGGGGAATGATAGTACCATGCTAAATTAATTTTTTTTTTAATTCACCAGTTTCTAAGTAAAAATTTTAAACAACTGGGAAACATAACTATGTTTTCTCTATAGATCTGCCAACAACTAGTTTGTATCCATAATTAAATCACTGGATCTCTCAGAACTTTAGATTTTCCTATCAATGAAATGAGGAGGTTGATTTAGACAGTTCTCTGGATTAGTTGTTTCATCCTATGACATTACATAAAGCCTATATAAATTGAGAAATTCTCATAATTCATAGCAAATTTCCTAATTTTTAAGATCAATCATGGAGTTCTAACCCCACAGAAATTATGGAAGTATAAAGGAAGCTATACACTCAATCAATTTCAAATTATTATATTTTATTATTTACTATTATTTTATTTTAATCATTAACTGTATACATTTGAAGTGGAGAATATTTCAGTACAACTTGCCAACTTTGAGAGAGACTGGGATTGCAAATGTGGCAGGAAACACACTTTGATTAGGAATCTTTTACATAAAATTTCAATAAAATTTATAAACTTTCAAAAAAATAATAAAATAAAATAAAATCAGATTTTCAATTAAGGATTGAATTCTTCTACTAGATTAAACTAGAAAAAAAAATATGTCTTAAAAGGAAAAAAGAAAGGTATAGAGGGAGGGGAGGATGAAGAAAAAGAGGAATAAACAGGTGAAAAAAGAAAGAGCTACCTCTATTTTTTATTTGTCTGTTTTGATTTTCACTGGGAGTAATGAAAAGGCAGATCTGGGCAGAAAGACATAATACTACCCTCTAAAACTACATAATTAAGCTGATTATCATCTCTTCTCTTGAAGTGCCAACATCTGTTTAGAGAGAACATCTGTTAGAGGTGATACTGGAAGATAAGCCGTTTACTCAGACAATTAGGACATAAGAAGAAATTATAATAAACTGAGAAATTAAGATTAGGATCTGGGCATAATTTGCAGTTCTTAAGGTGCCAAATGCTATTTTTTTGAACACATAATTAATGGTATTGGAAGATTCCAATGATTGTCAGTCAGTCCAGCTGATAGTGTTGCTCTGCAATTTGTTCAGAAAACTATCAGGCAGTGGGGAACAGGTTTACTCAGGATTAGTCCTTACAAGTGAGTACACACTGAAGTTTTGTCAGCCTGTATAATTTCTAGCCACAGACTAACATAAATCAAGCTGCAGAAAATGAGGATATTATACTACGGAGCAGCTTTTGTTGTTGTTGTTGTTTTGGGGGGCGGCGTTTTGCTGTGCTACGTCTTCCTAGATGCATGGGCTTTTCTCTGGTTATGGAAAGCGGAGGCCACTCCCCAGCTGCAGTGCATGGGCTTCTCACTGCAGTGGCCTCTCTCGTTGCAGAGCACAGGCTCTAGGGCACACGGGTTTCAGTAGCTGCGGCCGGTGGATTCTGTAATTGTGGCTCCCGAGCTCTAGAGCACAGGCTCAACGGTTGTGTTCCATGGGCTTACTTGCTCCACTGCATATAGAATCTTCCTGGATCAGGGATCAAACTCATGTCTCCCACATTGGCAGGCAGATTTTTCATCACTGAGCCACCAAAGAAGTCCAGGGCAACTGCTTTAAATATATGGAAACGATGTTTGTGTTTTAAGTATGAATATAGTGATGGTAACAAAAATGATCTTTATCATTTTTTCAAGTTTCACATGCATGAACTTCTCTATTTCCAATAATCCTGTGACACAGATTGACCAAGCAATCTCTTTATATTAAAATAGGGAAACGTCTCCAAGTGGTTAAGTGATTGGAGCCAGCCATATGGCTTAAAAATAATAAATTTAGCAGTTTAATTCCATATAATGCCTTGAATAAATTCATTATGCTACAAAATGGGTATCCTAGAATTCAAATGTTAACAGTGGAAGAGAACTTAGAAGCATTATCAAACATATTCCCCAACCATATTTCTATGCAGTACACACACACACACACACACACACACACACACTTCTATTCAAGGTCTAGAGCTCCTTACTGTAGTTTCTGGACAACCTTAAGTTAGAATTCACATTTTCAATCTTTACTCTATACCAGCACTATAATTTCCTTCCTTGAAAAACCTGCAGAAAAATAAGAGTAATGTCATAAACTCTTCTTTTAAAATAAATTGTGTGGGGATTCACTGACCATCCAGGGGTTAGAACCTGGAACTTCCACTGTAGGGAGCACTGGTTCAATCCCTGGTTGGGGAACTAAGTTCCCCATATGCCTCACAGCACAGGGTGAGAGTGGAGAGGTGGGGTGGGGGGTAAAGGGGTTAATCATCAAGAAAGAGAGCACTCCAATCTCAGTCTATGTGGGAGGGTAGAAATCCTTCTAAAAACTTTAAAAACAATAATAAAATTAATTGTATGGTTTTCAAATTTCAAGCTTGAAAAGAGTGTTTACAAAAAAAAATATTTTAAATATTTATATTATTGAACTATCATAAATATTTATATTAGAAAAATATTGTAAATATTTTAAGAAGATGAAACTTTTTTATCAACAAATTAGTTTCAGACTTTTGTGTTGATAAAATAAGTTTGTCTATAAAAAGAATTGAATAAATTCCAAGAAAAGACTACAAGGCTGATTAAGGTTAGATTTTCAACAATTCCAAGACATTGCTCCTCTCTTTTTTTCTAGCAAAGAACTAAAGTACAGACAAGTTTAAATATCAATAGAAAAATATCCAATTTCTCTCCCAGGGTGGACTCAGTGACAGTACAGGAGAATGGGCAAACTAACACAGCTTTAGACACACTTCTGGCATAGCTCAGTTGGTAAAGATTCTGCCTGCAATGCAGGAGACCTGGGCTCCATCCCTGGGTTGGGAAGATTCCCTGGAGAAAGGAAAGGCTACCCACTCCAGTATTCTGGCCTGGAAAATTCCATGGACTGTATAGGCCACGGGGTCACAAAAAGTCAGACACAACTGAGAGACTTTCACTTTCACTGGCTTTGATAAAGAGGTTACTATGTAATCTGAATCCAGTGTTACCTAATTACTCTTTCACTATGCTCACAAGTCTTAATGCAATCTATTTCTCCATCTCAATGACAAATAAATATATACAGAACCTTGCCTAAGAGAATTCGTTTTCACAAAGGAATGTCAACCTCATCGTGCACTTGTTGGATTCTGAAGTATCTGTAGCCAACCATTCATCTTTCTTTGTGTAAAACAGACTTAAAAATATAAGTATAAATGACTCAAAAAGTATGTAAGTATAAAACTTAAAATGCAAATTAAGTATAATATATGACAAACAATTAGCATCTTTACTGTATTAAGAATTATAAAATAGCATGTGAAGAATTTTTAAAATGTGTTCAGCAAAAGAAATGATAAGAGTTTTAAACTGACACAACATTTCTGAAGGGTAATTAAGAAATATAATAAAGAATAACTGTTGACATTCATTAGATGCCACAAATAGTGTTTAGTACTTAAATATCAACTGAAATCCTCATTTAAGGTTGATACTTAAATATCAGCCTAAGAGGAAGGTATTATTATAATCCTTATTTTCAGATCAATAAACTGAACCACAAAAATGTTAAACAACTTACTTAAAGTCACAGAGACATGATGTAAATAAGCCATTCCCTGGTGGTCCAGTAGTTTAGACTCCATGCTCCCAATGCAGGGGGCCCAGGTTTGATCCCTGGGGTCAGGGAGTGGCAACCCATTCCAGTATTCTTGCCTGGAAAAATCCCATGGGCAGAGCAGCCTGGCAGGCTACAGTCTCTGGGGTCGCAAAACGGTGGACATGACTTAGGGATTGATTATGCACACACAGGGAACTAGATCCTGCATGCTGCAATGAAGACTCAGCTCAGTCAAATTATTAAAAAAAAGAATGCAATTGAACCTCAGATCCTAAAAATTGGTTATGACCTTTAACAAAATCAAAATTTCTACAGTCTTCTAGAAATGTTTTCCAATAAATTATTAAGGATTCACACAAATATTAATACACAAATATGCTGAGGGCAGTCATTTATTGTAGCAATATCTTAGAGACAATGCATATGTCTAATATCAAGATATTGGTTGAGTAATTTATGGTTACTCATACCTAGTTATGCAGCAATTTAATTTCTTAAAGAATTTTCAAAGGCATGAAAAATGATCAGATATGCTACAGTACAAAGAGAGCAATATGTGAAATAAAAACCCAAACCTATATAAAAAGTAGGTTTGTATCAATATAGAGCAAAATTGCTGGAATGATGCTTATCAAAATGTTAATAATTACATATGGATAGATAAACTATAGGAGATATTCATTTCTTATTTTATGGCTTTTTGTGCTTTAACATTTTCTATAAAAATCATTTATTATATTTATTTCTCAGTTGAAAAAACTGCTTAATATTTGTGGCATAACCATAAGAACTTTCTAAGCCCTTACCACATCCATTCTATTTTTCTCCTTTGGTTTCTACTTTTTATTTCCTTTTTTTCCTTAGGTATATATTTTTTTCAATTTCTTATTTGTAGTTTACCATTTACTGTTGGTGATTTTATTGTAAAATGTCTTAAATCCTAATGGAATCCAGTATAAAAATTCAAAATATAAATAGCTTAGAAGCCTCATCTGAAACTCCCATTACATCCATTACTAGATCTAAAACACATGACTAAAATAACACACAAACTTGAATAAATGGCTCTTTTTAACCAAAAGCAAACCCATTATACTGTCCTTTCATGTTTAATCCTCCATCAGCTGAAGATTTTACATAAATTTTCACAAAAACATCATTTGATCAGAGAACATCTGCCAGAGACTGGAACACATTTTTCCAGTCCTCGACTTGAAGTTTAGTATAAATATCATATACATGTTTTCCCAGAGACTTTGACATATCATAATATCCTTATACACAAAATTTACATGTGCCATTCATTTGCATAGAAATCTAATCCTAAAAGTGCTTTCATATGTTTTATTTCAATTAATCCTTATAACAAACCTACAAAACAAGTATCACTGAATAAACAGATAAAAATATCATGATAGGCACTTATATCTGATTCCCAAGGCTATTATTTTCCCAACAAAAGCTTTACTTCTTTTACCATCACTAGCAGATCTGGCAAAACTGACTCCACAATATATGTCATGAATCAGTGCCTTCAAATAAGCATCTTGGAGACAACCAGAATTTTTATTCTGTCCAAGTCAATATTATTTGCTATAATCATGAACTAAGAGCTAAAAAAAAAAAATCTCAGAACATATATACATGGTCTATTCATATATACGTGCGTCACACCAGATAAAACTTTGCTGAAAAAAATGTTTAATGTATACTAAGCATACAAAACACACACACACAGGATTTTCCTGTGGAGAATAATTAAGCTTAAGATGTGTTCTTCCTTTAAGATGAAATGCAGACTTCTCATTAAAAGTCAAATCTTTCCTTTCAAAACACAAGAAAAAATGTTCCTTTTTTTAAAACCCCAGATGGCTAAATGAATGTTTTTGAAATTTTTCTGCTTGAGAATATTCTTTAGCCTAATAATTCCCCTGAGATTCTATTCTCTCTCAGTACTCATAATGGTCTCTTCTCAATCTTCAAACACTGCTACATTTAACAATAATGCTCATCTTCTTTTTCTTCAATGTTCCTCTTCCATGATTCTTCAATGACCTGCCCTTCCCTGTAATGACTCCTGGGACAAGTTACGTTCTGGAATTCGAACTGACTTTAGCCCCTGCTTCCTCTCTCTCTGTACTTGCAGCATTCACATGTCTCTGAAAACACTAGTCAAACAGTCTCTAACCACACTTCTTGGCTATGATGATACTTCCCTGAGTTACATTTTAGCATCTCCCTTAATTTTTCTGCTTTTAGATAATATTAGAATTACAGTCACAAAGGTGAATCTTTTCAATACCCTGACCTTTACCTACCACAGGAAAGCAGGCATCACCGCACTTTACAGATATACTTCATATACAACGACCAAAGAATCAAAGAGCTGTCTCAGCAAATGAATCATCAACACGATGAAAAATGAAGAGTTTGTGGCGAGGGGAAGATCTAGCACAGTATGATAGCAACCTAGCTAAAAATCCTAAAACCTGAAACAAATGAGACTCCCCTACATACTTTTAGTCATTTTTCTTCCCCCGGATCATTTTATTATAGGATTTCTACTAAAGACACCATGTAAAAATTCTTGAACAAGAGCTAAGGTGTTGGCATTATGGATTATTTAATGTAGCATATTTGATCTCAGAGTTTCCGAGACATGTAGAAATATCTGTCTGTGTAAGTGTCTGTCTTAGGAAAACGGTCAGAAATGTTGACACTCTCAACCATCACTTTGAGTTTGTGCAAAGCATTAACCATCACGTTGAAAGAGCCACAGTGTAGCCTTCTTTCCTCTCACATGTGCTTAGCTTTGACTTAACCAAAAAAGTGGGCATTTTGCCTTGAAAAACAACAAGTGGTTGTATTCTGCATATTCTCATCTCCCCTTGATGACACTCCTGATTGCATCTAACCTGCCAGCAGAACTGGACTGGAAAACAAGAGCTTTCATTTGGCCATGAGAACAAAGAGCAATTGTTTCTGTAAAGCAGTGAAGTTTCTAATGCAGCCAGAGGTTACAGAAAGGAATCCTCATAAGGGAAGGAAAAAAAAATCTCCATCATGTCAGCACTGTCAGTGACCAAAGCCATACTCCAGCGTATGACCTATGGCCCTCAAAGCTGAGGAATATTTCTTCCTCTATAAAGTGAGTGTTATTTGATTAAATGAATGTTTCTCTAATAAATAGCATACTAAAGGTCTTTTGAAAAGTTCTGAACAATCCTCTTATCTGTAGCCAAATAAAAGATATATTGGCAAAAACAAAACTTTCATCCAAATTAATAATGTTTTTATACATCCATGTCCGGATCTGCACTGGCTCAAGACTGGGCGGCATTTCCCCAGTAATCATTCTCTAACCACTGAGTTTTCAAGCAAAGCCAGCATTCCCTGTATTAAAGTTAATAGGCCTTTTTTCTGAAGGTGTCTTTGTCTTCCTGATCATTACCACTGTTGACATTCATTAAAATCATAAAAGAACTGATGGTTTCATATGTCAGTACAAAGGTACTTTGGATCCCATTTAAAAATTAAAAAATAAAATATGATCTAACTTCAGTATGGTATATATAGTTATACAGTTCCCTCATTTTCTTTTTTAACCTTCACTCTGCTTTCCTTTTTGAAATCTGATTTGTTGGCAGGGATAGAATATCTGCATATTTTGAAAGTGGCATTAGTAAAAAAAAAAATGACCCCTCCCAAGTGATAGCTCAGGAGCCTGAATAGTAGATCATCTTGGATCATAACTTTCTGGGCATCATCCCAGACAGAAAGTCACTGCTCATTTGAGCACTAATTGGCATCCATCTTGGCAGCTGATAGAGAATTAAGCAGGTAGATCACTCTCTCACTTCTCTGAGATTTCTCTATATTACAAGATCTATGGTAAACTAAAAAGTGAGAACATATGCCGTAATAATTGAAAGATGAACACAAAATAATCAGCACAATGCTTTAGTCTTCAAAAAGACTGAATTTCTCTCTGAAAGCAAAATATAATGAAAAGTGGATTCTGCTATTAGCTCTATGAATCCATAACCTTAATTCCTGGACAATTAGAACCCCAGAACTCTGACTCTGACCAGGTTTCCCAAACCAAAGATTGGCAGAGAGTGGGGTGCTTTGGTCCATAGTTACTAGCATGGATCCAGTGAGTTACTGAGGAAAACAGATGAGCTCAGGAACCAATAACAGTATCTGAAGTGTCAACTACAATAGAGGTCAGATATATTCAGCAAAAAATGAAAATAACAAAAGCTATTAAAAATTAATTATTGTGCACTCAGGGTTCCGAGGTGGCACTAGTGGTAAAGAAACCACTTGCCAATCCCTTGGTTGGAAGATCCTCTGGAGAAGAAAATGGCAACCTGCTCCTGTATTTTTGCCTGAGAAATTTCATGGACAGAAGAGCCTGGTAGGCTACAGTCCCTGGGGTCACAAAGAGTCGAACACGACTGAGCACACACACACATTGTGTACCCATTGCTTACACTGTTTACTAGTTTCTTACAATACTTACAAAGATTTATTTTGGGGGAATATTAGTTCAGGTATAAGACCAGCAGCTGTAACAAAGAGAGCTAAAGTATAAGAGCTCAGACAAAGCAAAGGTTGACTTGTCTCTTAAGTGAAATTCCAGAACAGGTGATGGGCTCTGTTCCATGAGGCTGCACAGGGACCCTGCTACTGGGATAGCTCCACTTATCTTAACTTGTGCTTTCCATCTGTGTGTCTATAGTGACTGCTGAAGTTGTCACCATAGTCCAGCAAGTGTAAAACAGAAAATAAGTTCAGAGAAAGTAGTAGGCCTCTGAGAAACACCCAGCAGGTTGTACACATCACTTCCTGCAAATAAGCAGAACCTGGAGATTCTGCTGAATCTGAAGCATCTTTGCATTAGGTGAGTCCCCAGTAACAAGCTATTGTGGATTGCAACATTTAGAAAATGTATGGTAGAGATCATTGTCATCTATCTGTGCGATCTTGGGTTAAACGTTGACCTTCTTTGGACCTTCATTTCTTTACAGGTAATTTTTAAAATTCAACAATATTTTTTCCTAAGGACCACTGCAGCTCCAAAAATTTATTATTATGTTTAGAAATATGTATATGTAATTATAAAACCACTAATGTGCTACAGAGTAGAAATTTAAAGGAACCAGATTTAGTCCAATCTGTCTTAGGCTGAGCTTTGGAAAAGTTGCCCCTTTTGTTTTATTTTCGTCTTTTTATAACTAGCATTATCCAAAATGAGTTTTATGTAACATTAATCCCATAAAATGCTTTGAGGGAAAAAAAAAGAACTCTATGGCATTTTAATTGGAATATTTTTGGTTATAAGAAGGAAAAAAATAACTATATTGAGAAAGGGGAGAATGTTTATAAGGAATATGGAATGTCACAGGGAACCTAAGGTCAAGAATGTGGACTTAGAAGCAGCTTGATTCAAATGCTCTTAGGACTCACTATCTTTTTCTCCCCTTGGTTTCATTTTTTTTCCTGGTAAGAACCAGGCTCATTTCACTTCTACATGTTAGGAAAATAAAAGGTTATTAATAGATCCTGAGTGTTTAATTTGCCTACAATCAAGGCACCCAAGCAAGACTTCCCCCCTCTGTTTCAGTTCTGAATTCAAATATCCTGGGACAAAGACTCATTGGCCCTATAGGGTCAAGTCCTTCCTTAGGCAAAGTAGGAGAGGCAGAACCACACTGTAACATGACTGCCTTCTTACATGTAATTGTTGGAAGCATCCTTGGCCCATAATCTCACAGGGGTCCATAGGGAACACTACCTTATTTTAGACACTTAGAGTCACAAAGCATAGCAACAGAATTAAAGGTGCAAAAATCCTAAAGTAAACTTTAAATTCATGTTCCTCAAAAAATTTTATAAAATTTTTAGAAAGATTTATATACATAAGAGTATATGTGTGTATATATATATGAAAGGGAAAGTGTTAGTCACTCAGTCATGTCAGACTCTTTATAATCCCATGGACTTGTAGCCCACCAGGCTCCTCTGTCCATGGGATATCTCAAGCAAGAACACTGGAGTGGGTAGCCATTCCCTTCTCCAGGGCATCTTCATGATCCAGGGATCAGACCTGGACCTCCCATATGGCAGGCAGATTCTTTACCATCTAAGCCACTAATATATATATATATATATATATATATATATATATATATATATATTTTGAAAATTGAATGAAAATTGAAAAATTTTCCCCAGGTATTAATGTGTCACTTGTTTCAACTGACTTTAATCCACTCCAACACATTCTGTGGCTCATCGGCATAATTAAACACCTGTGTGTCTGCATTGACACTCTGGGTGCTCTGGAAACCTAGTAAGAGGTGAGTTAGCTCCCAGAATGTTTTCAAATCTGGTGGTAATAAAGAAACATGAAGTACTCAGGTTTTTTAGATGAACTTCTGCTATGACAGATAACTAGTTCAGAAGCAATAAGATCAGAGAAAGGTATGATCTCCCTCTAAATTTTGCTACGGGAGGACATCCTTTTTGCTATGGGAATAGCACTAGCTCACAGGCCAAATCATAATAAAGCACGGCCTCTTTTCAAAGTAACATGTAGTTTAGCACAGTGTGATAAATGACACATGACTTACTTGAAAGTAGAAAGGAGCAAGCACTTCTGGTTTGGGCATGAGGAAAGGCCTTAAAAGATGAGTAGTATTTTATTAGGCAAACATTGAGAAACCTCTCTAGTGGAATTCTGAGGTCAGAGTGTACAAAGGGACAAAAGTAAAAAGCTCAGGACACATCCTGGCATTGGTAAATTATGTAAACTGGCCATGAGCTACAGTATGTACCTGAAAATAACAGGATAAGGGGCAAAAAGAGATTATATCTGAATTTTGAAAGCCCTTAAATCTAATTTAAGAAATTAGAACCTCATTTTATACGGAATTAGCAGACTCTGAAAGTTTTATGCTCTGTTTTGGTTTTTATTTTTATTTTCGTTAAGGAACTGCTTTGTTCAAGATATTGTTTTAAGAAAATTAATGCATCAATGATGTGCTGGAAAAAGTAAAATGCACAGGAAAGAGAAGTTAGTTTCTCTTCCTTGATGTGGCAGATTGTATTTTCCAAAGATGGTTACATCCTCCATGGTCTTCTTAAAATGGCAAATTGGCATTACTTTCATCAATCGATGGGGTCTATATTTCCTCTCCTTTGAAGCAGAGTGAATCTTAGTGACTCCTTGACCACTAGAGTATAGCCAAACTGACGGTATGTGACTTCTAAAACTAGACCATAAAATGCTGAGCACTTCTCCCTCATTCTCTCCTGGGCTGGTAGCTCTTGAAACCCACCTACCATGCTCTGAAGTCCAACTAGAATGGTGTATCATAAGAAGAGGCCATAGTGTAGGTGTTCTAGCTGACAGTCCAAATAAGGCCACAGCCTACAACCAGCATCAACTCCCAGACATGAGAGCAGAAGCCTCCAGATGTTCCCAAATCCCAGCCACAGACTAATTCCTAGTCTTCTTGTCTTCCTAGCTGAGGCCCTAAACATTGTTAAACAGAACCAAACTAAATTGTGCAACTGCCTTGGACTAGGCAGTTCTCTGGGCTAAGTTAAACTCTCAGTGAGGGGCAAAGCTGCACACCATCAGTTTGGGAATCTGCATGGAGAACTCCAGAATCCACCGCTTGCATGACTCAGATGGACTCCTTCTCAAAGCAAATTCACCCCACCTAAAGAGTTTCCACCATATTCTGACTGGCCTTGTTTTCTGGGAAAACTTAACAAGAGAAGTGCTAATGAAACGAACTACAGCCCCACTGTTGCAACTCTTGAGGCTGTAACAGTTAATCAACATTCCCCTTCCAACTGCCCTTATAAATTCCCCTCCATCCTGGCCTAGCAGCTCTAATTCATGCTAACTCTAATGACAGATGAACAACCCTCTGCTTTCCAAAGAGTGAACACATAGAACAAAATTCTCTTCTCTTGTCTCTAAAATGCACAATGAAATCACATTTTTCCTCCATTTACCCCTGGCCATTTCCAATGAGATACTTGGAGCACAGACTAGGCAGATTACCTGATAGAATGACCCAGACCTTCATCTCTGTGAGTCTGAATTTTGAGTTACTGTGCTCTTCTCAGGCTATGGCTGAGAGGTATGGGGGCACCAAGAGATGTCCAGATGGATATATCAAATCCTAAATATCAAAAGTATTATTCTCTGCCCATGTTGTCTAGCAGCAGCCCTATCTCTTCCTGATGATCAGGGTCATTTACCTCTGCCAGTGTGATGATTCCAGTTTTGTCTATTGTTTCCTTGCCACAAAAATCCTAAAGTGATCAGGGGTTTATCAAGCACTGTGCTTCTTTCTTGGAGATAGAGAAGATGCAAATGGTCGGTCCTTTACTTTGGAGGTGATATCACACAGCATGCCCATGTTAGAATCCAGAAAATTTGAACTGATATAGTGGGTACTTGAATCTTCATAGGGTTCATCTCATTCCTTCTGTTTAGAGCCTTCAAATGTATTTGCCTTTTCTGAGTAGTTCATTTCATACAAACACCATGATACCATCAATGTAGCACCAATAAGACATAATAAGATATTCTATAAAATATCCAGGCAGTCCAGATCCTCTGGACTATATTATGACAAAGGGCAGGAGAGTTAAGATCAATGTTAACTCTCTTCTCATGGGGAAAGATTAGAAAAGTATGCCATTATCAGTGAACGCAATTGCCTCTGATCTTTTTAACAAGTTTATAGCACTGGGAAAGTTTTTGTGCTTCAGCATGTCTTTTATAAAATAAGGATTAAACATAGTATCCATTTCCCAATGTTAAAATGATTTTAAAAATTAACATATATAAAATATCTAGCATAACTTCTGATAAAGAGAAAGTACACAATTAATAGTAACTTTGAAAATTGGCTAAGGTCAGACATTGTCAGTGTTCTTCATTGTCTTCAACTCATAAATATCTTTGCTTTTTTTATTTGACAAATTAAAAAAGTTGATACCAGCCTAAAGAGAGATTTTCCCCCCTCTCTGTTTACTGTATTTTGATCACTCTACTTGAACGAATCAAAATAAAGATCTATGAACAAAGGGAGCTACAACCATTAACAGTTCAAAAACCCCAAGAATGTATCATATGAACACTCATAATCCATTTCCTCCATCCACCAGTCCACCTCAACCCTTGGATCATTTGAAGAAACCTTTTTAAACAGCAAGAGAGTTCCAGAAAAACAACTACTTCTACATTATTGACTATGCCAAAGCCTTTGACTGTGTGGATCGCAACAAACTGGAAAATTCTGAAAGAGATGGGAATACCAGACCACTTGACCTGCCTCCTGAGAAATCTGTATGCAGGTCAGGAAGCAACAGTTAGAACTGGACATGGAACAACAGATTGGTTCCAAATAGGAAAAGGAGTACGTTAAGGCTATATATTGTCACCCTGCTTATTTAACTCATATGTAGAGTACATCATTAGAAAAACTGGGCTAGAAGAAGCACAAGCTGGAATCAAAATTGCTGGGAGAAATATCAATAATCTCAGATATATAGATGACACCAGCCTTATGGCAGAAAGTGAAGAAGAACTAAAGAGCCTCTTGATGAAAGTGAAAGAGGAGAGTGAAAAAGTTGGCTTAAAGCTCAACATTCAGAAAACTAAGATCATGGCATCCAGTCCTATCACTTCATGGCAAATAGATGGGGAAGCAATGGAAACAGTAATAGACTTTATTCTGGGGGGCTCCAAAAATCACTGCAGATGGTGACTGCAGCCATGAAATTAAAAGACGCTTACTCCTTGGAAGAAAAGTTATGACCAACCTAGACAGCATATTAAAAAGCAGAGACATTACTTTGTTAACAAAGGTCTGTCTAGTCAAAGCCATGGTTTTCCAGTAGTCATGTATGGATGTGAGAATTGGACTATAAAGAAAGCCGAGTGCCAAAGAATTGATGCTTTTGAACTGTGGTGTTGGAGAAGACTTTTGACAGTCCCTTGGACAGCAAGGAGATCAAACCAGTCCATCCTAAATGAAATCGCCCTGAATATTCATTGGAAGGACTGATGCTGAAGCTGAAACTTCAGTACTTTGGCCACCTGTTGTGAAGAAGTGACTAACTGAAAAAGACCCTGATGCTGGGAAAGACTGAAGGTGGGATGAGAAGGTGACGACAGAGGATGAGATGGTTGGATGGCATCACCGACTCAATGGACACGAGTTTAAGTAAACTCTGGAAGTTGGTGATGGACAAGGAGGCCTAGCATGTTGCAGTCCATGGGGTCGCAAAGAGTCAGACACAATTGAGCAACTGAACTGAACTGAACTGAAACATTACTCACATGGTTCACATTCACAGTCTGCTGAGAGTTTTACTGCTAAATATACCTAGTTACATAATATGCCTCAATCCTAAAATGACTAGGTTTAAGAATTTACAGCAATCTTCCAATGACATTTATTTACTAAATACAGTTGACAATCTTGTTTCTATAATATTTGCTACACAGGCCACAGAAATTATGTGACCAGCTTCCAACAGGAGTGCAGAGAGCATTGAGTCTTCCTCAGCTACTGAAAGGGCTAAAATCGAGTCATCTGTTCTAAATCCTCTGGAAGAACACAGAAAAAGATTGGTAAAATTTGCCCAACACTTGTTCAGGAGGGAGGTGGGAGGGGGGTTCAGGATGGGGAATACATGTACACCCATGGCTGATTCATGTCAATGTATGGCAAAAACCACTACAATATTGTAAAGTAATTAGCCTCCAATTAAAATAAATTAATTTTTTTTAAGAAAAGAGAGAACACTATTAAATTGAAAGTGGTATTATGTGTGCTTGGTTAAGTCCCGACTCTATCAGTTAGGTATATAATCTTGAGAAAGTTAACCACTGCTACCTTCCATTCCCTCAAATACAAAGAGAGAAGAACATTAATAGATCTGTTTTGATTTAATGAAATAACTCTTATAAAATCACAAACAATAGTTAATCTATAGTAACTATAATCGTATATGTGAGCTATAATTATGACAGCATATACGGTTAAAGTTACCATTTAAACTACCCGATTTGGGTTCTTTAAATGACTACTTTGTTGAATATCTGCTCTCCTTATGGTTTCACGGAATTTACCCAACAAATTTCTGAATAAGAAAAAAAACTTGATTTTAAAATCCTGCTTTATAAATAGAAACAACATGAACTTAATGCCTTATTTTAAAATAACAGCAAATCAATTAACACAGAAAACCCATCCAATCTGCTTATTAAATATTTTCTTTCCTTGTGTTTCTCAGCATAGAAAGCCCCACAACTGAACCGCACATTGGTAGAGGTGAAAAAACGTCTCCCTCATTCCCATAGGCTTTGCTGTTTCATCTCTGTTTACATTTTTCAGATGCTAGGTCTATAGCTCCTCTGGAATATTTACCCATCTTTCTTGGGACTAATTTTGGCCCACCCTGTCTTTATATCATAGGCTCCGATGGGAAGTAAGCAACACTAATTCATGTTAATATTAATGACAAACAGACTTTCCTCTGCTTTCCAAAGAGTGAACACATGGAACAAACATTCTTGCCTCCTGCCTCTAAAGCTCAGATGAAATCTCATTTCTCCTCCATATTCCCCTGGCCATTCTACTGAGATCCTATTAGGTGAATTGAACACATTTGTGGAAACTCTAAAACTGAGAAGCAATGTTTTAACTTCTTTTGTAGATCTCAGAAGGCTTATCTAAAGCTGATATGTACCCCAGGAAAAAAAAAATTGTATTTTCAAAAGAAAAGAAAAAAAGAAAGCTCTTTAATCTCTTGCCTAGCTCCAGTGAAACCTAGCCAAGAAAATACTTCAGTCAGTAAAAATTAGTATGTGAAGGTACTTACTAAACAGAAAAAAATAATAATAATAATAACCTTGTTTCCAATTATACTTTTCAAGGTCTGATCAGCAATTAGTAGAAAAGTCAGGACTGCTTTATTGGACTTTCAAACTAAAAGTAGCTGATATTTTTTTTAATAGATCTGGAAATTTTTTTTGGAAATAAAAATCAGTGCTGAGTGAGGAAATTTTATTGAAATTCTTGAAGAATTTTTCAACTGTGTAAGGATTGTGTTCAAGAATAAAGTTTTAATGGATCTATTAAAAATAGTAAAACCAAAGTAAAACATGGATGTAACACATACATGATAAGGTTGCAAAATATAGCCTAATAAAGAAATATTCACTTGGGTATTCTTTTCTTCATCTATCTGATTTACCAGTACTAGACTGACTCTTTGTGACCCCATAGACTGTAGCCTACCAGGCTCCTCCACCCATGGGATTTTCCAGGCAAGAGTACTGGAGTGGGTTGCCATTTCCTTCTCCAGAGGATCTTCCCGACCCAGGGATTGAACCCAGGTCTCCCACATTGCAGGCAGACGCTTTACCGTCTGAGCCACCAGGGAAGCCATTACATTTTGTCCATGAATACTGTGATTAATTCACAAATACAGATTCACTATAGCAAAATAAGTGCATAAATATGCATCAAGTTTGGATCATTCTAGAATCAATTCACATTTGACCAGTATTTCAGTGTTTATCTAGCAACAGAAACTTTAAGAAAGCTCTTTAATCTCTTGCCTAGTTCCAGTGAAACCTAGCCAAGAGAATACTAATAAGAAAATTCATATAAATTATTTCATGTAAACTAGTGAGTTAATAGAAGGTTATGTTTAAGAGCATAGTCTCTAGAACCATACTGACTAATCTTACAATTTCAGGCCTATTATTACAAGTGTGACTTTGAACATACAAACTACTTAACCTCACTGTGCCTCAATTTTCTCATCCAAAAATGGGGATAATAGTTTTAACTACTTTATATGGTGGTATAGAGATGAAATGAAATGTATATATGTAAAGTCTCAAGAATAGTGTTAATAAACTATTAGCTATTGTTAGTCTTGGAATGAATTTTTTTCTGACCTATTAAATAAGGAAATCAAGTTTAGTCATTGACTTGTCAAAATTTTCTAGGTACGGAATAAGAAATTTAACACTGTCCCATTCAGAAGAATGAGTACCAGATGTTGCAAACCATCTAATTTGGTAATTCACAATTGTTGGGTTATTTGGGGTAGTATTGCTAGCTTTAATAAATTTCCTTACCTGCAGCCTTGATGTTGAGTATAATAATGCAATCAGTGAATATTGAAGATTGAAATCATGCCAGATGTGCAAACTTTTGACAGTAGGAAGCCATAAAAATTACTAATGCAACTAGTTCTATAGGCTCAATGAAGGACCAGCTATCTATAGGTTCAGGTATTTATCAGTATCCTGTATAAATAAGGTTAATGGAAGGCAGAAAAGCAATATCCTAGAGGCATGATTCAGCGACCCCACTAGGAGTCAGGCAAAAAAAACAAAATAAACAAAAACAAACGAAAAACTCAGATAAGTGCACTCATATCATATGGGTTTGGGATCCTATACTAAGGGACCATTCTCAAGGGATGTAGGCTATCAAGTTGACCATATTCTAAAATCCTATCCATGCAGGAGCCCTAGCTCAAAATAACTAGCCAATCACAGATCATCTTGAACATAACTAATTTTACCAATGACAAACATTTCTACGTCCAACGCACTAATTACCACACCATCTGGTATTGGTCTGGAATAAAGAGAGCTGAAAGCTTGGATTAGACACCTCCAAAGTGTGGGAATGTGATTAGAGCCTTTCAAAAGCTTGCCAAATCTTCCCCCTACCCAGCATGTGTATTCCATACTTGGTTGTTTTTCATTTTAACTAACCATATCCCACCCCCACTACACAGATTTTTAACTCAGCACACACATACACACAACACTACTTATGCTGAAGTGTTTTAACTTGTGGACAATAAAATGTACTATTCTTTAATTCTCTAGAAATGTATTCTTTTTAACTGACATCTTGAGAGTTTACCAGTCGGTTTCTCTTATCTCCACTATTACACAGATCTTCAAATACAGGACTTCCATTTAGGCAGTAATCTTGCAACTGATACTAGTTTCAGTAAACACTCAAAGAAAACAAAACAACTATTCTATCAGATTGTAGTATTATGTCCAGTCTGTTCTTAGTTTTCTCTGTCTCCTCATGTCAATACATTTTTTATTTAACTTATTGAGACCTATAGTCTCTAACCCCATTTTCTAAGTTTTTTAACAAATGGAGTATGTAGAAGCTAGAAAAGGAATAGTGCCAAGTAAAGATACTCAAAAACTATTGAAAAATTCTCTCCGAATTTGCTCCCAGGCCCCCCACCACTCCTAACCCTACCTCAATCTCTTATTCAAATTTCCCTAAGAAGGATCAATCAGTTCAGTTCAGTCGCTCAGTCATGTCTGACTCTTTGCGACCCCATGAATCGCAGCACGCCAGGCCTCCCTGTCCATCACCAACTCCCAGAGTTCATTCAGACTCATGTCCATCGAGTCAGTGATGCCATCCAGCCATCTCATCCTCTGTTGTCCCCTTCTCCACCTGCCCCCAATCCCTCCCAGCATCAGAGTCTTTTCCAATGAGTCAACTCTTCGCATGAGGTGGGGCATTCTTCTACTTACACTCCCTTGCAACTGCTTCCTCCTTTAAGGTTCTCTGACTCTACCCTTTCATGGCTATCTACTATCTTCTATTCGACTCCTCAGTTTACTGCAGGGGTTCTGCTTTCTCTATTGACCTTAACTATTCACACTGCCCATGATTTACCCTCATTGTAAGTCTTGGTCTACATTCTTTTGATGAACTCATCCATTACCATCTGTGTCCTGAAAACTCCTCTATCTCTATCTGTAGGCCCACTTCTACCCATAGTTTTAAATCTATGCTAACTACTGATCAGCTTCTCTCCTCTCACTGGCAACTCATATTCAATATGGCAATACTGAACTCCACACCTCTCTTCCACTGGACCCCTCTACCACTCGCAACCCAGTGTCTTCCCTTCTGTTTCCAATTTTTGAAGTTGAAATCACCATTCTCTAATCCCAAATAGAAAGCATAGTAATCTTTCTAAGTACAACATATTTTCCTTATTTCTCCCATATAGTTAGTAAACAATTCCTCTTAATTTTACATGCTGATTTTTTTTTTTTTTTGGTTCTGCCTCCTTTTATTCTTAATGTCATTAACTTAGTTTTCAGTTTTTGTCATTTCTTATCTGGATTATTGTAGTATTCTAAATATTCTGCTTCTACACGTCCCTTTCCCTCTGGTTCTTTCTGTCCCAACACCACAGTGACCTTAAATTCAAATTAAACGAGGTCATACCTCAGATTTTAATGATTTAATCAGTATTCTAGTAGATTAAACTCCAAACCCTTTAGTGTGTGAATGAGGTATTTCATGAATTGACCATCTGACCCTTAAATCATACCTCTCATTTAACACATGGATTTCCTTGAAGAAAGTAAAATATGCCATATTCCCTACACCCTACTCACATGCTATTATAATACAGACTATCCATTCCTCTTAACTCTCACCTTGCTTAGATCTGTTCTAATTTCATTGTTTTAGCCAAGATTTTACTTTTTCCAGGAAGTTTTCTCTTACATTCCCAGTGGATTCAGAGACCCTCCAAAAGATGCAAACCATATTTCTGATCTCACTGAATTATGGTTCATTTGTCTATTTTTCCCACTAGAATCTTTAAGGAATGGCACTGACTCCCCAGGGGACTTAATGTAATGGTTAATATTAAGATGACATTAAACGGCTGTATAATGAGTGATTACCATATAGCCAGAGAGATGAAGAATACTTGTGGGTTCCCTGCTGCTCAGCATCCTGCTGATAGGCTCACAGAGAGGTTTGATTAGTGTCTTGATTTAATGTATGTCCTTTAAGGATTTGGCCCCATAAAACTGACATATACAAAACTTTGCTCCTAGTCATTATTTAACTCTATTTACGTGTGTGTGCTGTCATGTCTGACTCTTTGCAACCCCATGGACTGTAGGACTGTAGCCCTGCCAGGCTTCTCTGTCCATGGAATTTTCCAGGCAAGAATACTGGAGTGGGTTGCCATTTCCTCCAGAGAATCTGCCTGACCCAGAGACTGAACCCACGTCTCCTGCTCCCACATTGGCAGGCAGCTTCTTCACCACCAAGCCACCTGAGAAGCCCATTTAACACTGTCTACACTTCATAATTGATTTAAAGTATGACTAAAGGAACTGACTCATTCCGTTAACTCACAAGTATAAACAAGTAACTTAATGAAAATATTCTTGTCAAACTTCTATCTCAAATAAAGGACTGCAGATAAATCTGGTGATTTCTGATGAAGTCATTAATTTCAAAGCTTATGAGTGCTGAGCTAAAAAGTAATAACAGCTATCATTCTTCTGATGTTTACTCAGTTTTGTGTATTGGGTATTGCACACCAGTGGCATTTCAAAAGAGGGCAATTTTGCCCTGCAGGGAACATTTGTCTATGTCCAGAGACACTTCTGGCTGCCACCAGTGTGACAGTGCTACTGGTATGTAGTGTGTAGAAGCCAGGAATGCTGCTGAACACCCTACAATGCACAGGGTGGCCCCCACGACAAAGAATTATTTGGCCCCAAGTACCCATAGAGCTGAGGTGCTGAGATTGAGAAATCCTGTTTAACCCATAGAAACTCTGTACAATGAGATGGTATCAATTCTAAGTTACAAAGAAGAAAATAAGACCTTGAAAAATAGGTATTCAAGGTTACTTATCTAATAAGTGGTGGAAACAATTCAAATCACTGTCTGTGGAACCCTAAACTCATACTCTCTCCAATATAGTACAGCCTCCACCCAAAACCATGCATTGGAGAAGGAAATGGCAACCCACTCCAGTATTCTTGCCTGGAGAATCCCAGAGACAGAGGAGCCTGGTAGGCTGCCATCTATGCGGTCGCACAGAGTCAGACATGACTGAAGCGACGCAGCAGCAGCCACCCAAAATACTTAATAACTATCATTTTTTCATGTATCCATTCTCTCTGCTATACATGTACATGTCACTTTGCTGTGCACCTGAAACCACCATCACGCTGTTAATTGGTAATACTCCAACACAAAATAAAAAGGTTTTAAAAAGCTATCATTTTTAGATAAAAAGATAACTGTGCTGCATGTGGTTATATAATACATTGTGCAATCATTTCTTCCAAAATAAAATACAGAAAAGTTTAAAGTGATTGCAGATCACTTCTTTAAAGGCAACTCTCAGAAACATGTGGACTCTGTACATCTTTTGTTTAAATTTAGATTAAAAATGATTTTGTTTCTGGTTAGTATTGTTTCTTTCTAAATTATTTAATTCACCAATAAAGTTTTTAAAATGTAAAACTTGAGATTAATTAAATTTATATGCATGCATGTGCATTATCTCTAATTCTCAAAACAACCTGTTAAAGTAGGTGTCATTTTCCCCAATATTACAGGTAAGAAACAATATTTTGTGCCAATGAGCTCAGTTAGTCTATGGAAAAGACTGGGGAACAAACATGTTGAAAAACCTTCCACTGGTTTTAAGTTATCACTAATTACCCAAAGAACTTTCAAAAAACTCAAATAATCCAGATCTAATTTTTTAGAAAATGAGAATCTATTCACTCTTTCATAATCAT
The DNA here is from genome assembly GCF_029407905.1 of Bubalus kerabau. NCBI lineage: Eukaryota > Metazoa > Chordata > Mammalia > Artiodactyla > Bovidae > Bubalus > Bubalus kerabau. The sequence continues at coordinate 34,627,694 of NC_073639.1, read as the reverse complement.
GCCAGTTTTCTCTACCCAAGTATCTTTTTAACATGACCAGCTATAAGCTTCCTTTTTATAGTTTTACTCCATTAATTTTGCCATTAAATTGTTTAATGGCAAACCATGGGATTAGCCCATGATTGTACACGAACAATGCTCCCTATGAAGAGTAGAGTTTTTATAATTATTGTTAATAGTACTCTTTTTGCAATCATTAGTGGTTTGAGTTTCAATATACAATATTTGCTTAACATACTTTCCTATTCATACCTTATCATTTTTCTATTAAAATAAATGATAAATTAACTTTCTATGTAATAAACATAATATACAAAGAACTTTCTGGAATACATGTACTCAAGCAAGCTGATTAAAAACAGAAATTAATGGCACCAGTTAGTATGTTTAGATATCTTCTCTCAGAAAGGATTTCTCATAATTCAGTTCTATTTAGTCACATGATTGAAACAATAAACACAATCACATGCACATGTATGGATATCATGGTGTGCATTACCTCCAAGTTTCCTGGAACAGCACACGTTTAATTAACTTATCATAAAGACATCATGCTGCTGCTGCTAAGTCACTTCAGTCGTGTCCGACTCTGTGTGACCCCATAGACGGCAGCTCACCAGGCTCCCTGTCCCTGGGATTCTCCAGGCAAGAACACTGGAGTGGGTTGCCATTTCCTTCTCCAATGCATGAAAGTGGAAAGTGAAAGGGAAGTCGCTCAGTTGTGTCCGACTCTTAGTGACCCCATGGACTGCAGCCTACCAGGCTCCTCCATCCATGGGATTTTCCAGGCAAGAGTATTGGAGTGGGGTGCCATTGCCTTCTCCCAAAGACATCATACACATATACAAATACATATAAACACCTATAGAACATATTGTTGCTATACATATGTATGTGTGTTTTCTATGATAAAGAAAGGGAATAAAAAAAGGCACAACTAAAGCAAGAAATTTTTTAAGTGTTTGCTTTCAAGCTAGAAAAGAGAATTTTATCTTTCATCACCCAGTTCTGAAAAATTCCAAGGATAAAGCTTGAAACATCAATAGGAAAGGTGAGTCAAAAGAATATACAAGTGATACAGCTGATACAGGATATAGGTGATACAAGAATATCTTAAAATGTTGCTCTTTTAACCATAAGAATTCTTTAGAAACACATAAAGTTTGAGCACTGGGCTCTCTCTATGATCCATTTATACCTCTCCTGTGCCATCTAGTGTTTTTAGATGATTATTATGAATCAAGAATCTAGAATAACCTAACACTTTAGTTGACCACTCAGCTTGTGTGCATGGTCAGCCCCAGGCAAGCAAACAAATAACTTAAACTCGGGCTGCGAAAGGGTGGTTTTACTGGGTTACAAAAAAATTGCAAATGAACAGGACATTAATAGCAAGAGAGAAGGCTTTAAAGTTAAGTTCAGAAATTGTGGCTAACAGATATTGAGAAAATAATGCATAATAGAGCTATTGAATCTTATTAGATTCCATATACAGTATAATAGAAGTAGAATTTTGATCTGAGTTTGCACATATGCGTGGGAGAAAGTAATAGGAAAAGGATAGAGTGAAACAGAACTATCTTTCCTAATTCACAATTGAACATTTTGCCTCTCTTGTGGTCTGGCTACTGTACCAGATTCAGTTATAATACCCATTATCAGAAGTGGCTGCCATAGCTACTTCATCCTTTCAGTAAAAACTTACACTACTACTTTTACCAAAACATCCCACTAAAAACACAGGCTTCTCTTCATGGTGCTAGTTAGGGACCTTTTCCTTCAAGATCTTGAATTTTAATTTTTTACAGGATTTTTACATCAGGTATAAAATGCTTAATAATTAATAAACAGAGGAATATTTTTTCAATTTATGCCTGAAATCCCTGATTTGATAAATAACTCAAATAATTGAACCTTATTCAGGATTACAAATAAACCCCTAATTACATTGAGATTATATATATTATACAGGCTAAATAATTTATATAAAACTTAATGAATTGATTCCATCTTGCATCAGTTTAGGATTATGACTGAAAATAATCCTTGGTCTGTAAGTTTAGGTTTAGTTAAAACATATTTAGCCAAAATCAATTAATTGTTCTCCACAAGAAGGTTAACTGTCTTCTGCTGCTTCTCATTTGAATTTCACTTCAGGTGTTTTTTAACTTACAGGGATTTTTATTGTAGGAAAAGAAGGGGAAAGCTGCACGTGTCTACTTTTGTTCCCTGGCATTCTGAGTCAGTAAAGAGTCAAGAACCATGGATACCCACTAGGAGGAAGAAAGGGAGAGTTTGCTACCACAAATCCACACTGCAATTTGTGGAAGAAAGTGGGCTTGACAGAGATTTAATGGTCAATCATTGTACTGATGAATTATCAGTCTGATTACCACTCTCATTTGTAGAGCTTTAAAATGTGCCGAGTCCTATATCCAGCTCTTTCTTTGCTGCTGCTGCTAAGTCACTTCAGTCGTGTCCAACTCTGCGACCCCATAGACGGCAGCCCACCAGACTCCTCTGTCCATGGGATTCTCCAGGCAAGAATACTGGAGTGGGTTGCCATTTCCTTCTTCAATGCATGCTCGCACGCTAAGTCGCTTCAGTTGTGTCCAACTCTGTGCAACCCTATGGACAGCAGCCCACCAAGGCTCCTCCATTCACAGGATTCTCTAGGCAAGAATACTGGAGTGGGTTGCCATTTCCTTCTCCAGGACTCTTCACTGGTTCCCAGATAACCCAGCTCTTTCTTTACATTATCTTAACTGATCCTCACAAGCTCCAAGTTAGGAAACTGAGTCTTAGTTAGATAAGTTCATGTAACTTGCCTGAGGTCACAAGAGCTCATGAATGGCAGATCCAAATTCAGTAACCAACACTAAGATTCATGCTCTAAACCACTCCCTCCCAGTGATGGAAACTGAGAGAGAATGTATCACAAAGTCAAACCCCCTGATTTAAGGAAACTTCTGTATGGCCTAGGGAATTCTATTCAGTACTCACTAATGGCCTATATGGTAAAAGAATCTTTTTCAAGAAAAGTATATAAATGTATATGTATAACTGATTCACTTTGCTGTACATGTGAAACTAACACAATGCTGTAAATCAACTATACACCAGTAAAACTTTCTAAAAGATAAATAAGCACCACAGATGTAATGTATAGCATGATAAATGTAATTAACACTGTTGTTATATGGTATATATGAAAGTTGGTAAGAGTAAATCCAAGGGCACTGCTTGGAATTGTTCTTCTACCTTTCACCCTAAATTCCAGTTGACTGAAATAAAATACATTTTTCATTTCTGGAGTAACAGTCTTTATCTGGTAGGGTCCCTAATCTGTCCACTTTGATTCTGCTAAAAATTATTCTCACACAGATGAGTGTCCAATAAAATCCTACCCTTAGAAATCCCATTTTCTTTGTTGTTCTCTTCCATTCTGGGATTTTTACCTGACCTTCTTTTCGCATGTATTTCTTAGTACACAAGCCCCAGCTGGGAGGCCATTCTTCTTTGAAGAACTGGTCACTAATGCCTTTCACCATATTCCTCTTTCAGAGATGCCACTATGGACTGAATTTTGTGTCCCCCTAAAATTCATATACTGAAGCTACCCTTGATATGATGGTAGCTGGCGATAAGATCTGATTATCTTTAGAAGATAATCTGATTTAGATGAGTTCATAAGGTTGGGAATCTCATGATAGGATTACTGCCCTTATAAGAAGAGACACCAGAGATCTGTCTCTCTTTTTATGCCATGTGTGGACACAGTGAGAAGATGGCTGGATGCAAATCAGGAACAGAACCACACAGATCACCAGGACTAAACCACACTAGCCCTCAGACTTTGAACTTCCAACTGCCAAAACCGTGTGGAAAAAAGTTTCTGTTGTTTAATCCATTATATTTTGTTGTAACAGCCCAAGCAGGTTAATACAGATGTACAATCCACATAAATATGCCCAACATTAGGTTCTGGGAGTCACTATCTACCAATGTGCATTTTACAGTAATTAAGGTCCAGTTTTATATATAATGCCAGGTAAGACACTGCCTCCCATCTAGAGGGTCAACTGTTAGTCCACAATAACTTTGGAGAGAAGGAAAGTTTTGCTTCAAACAGGAGTGCCTACAGAGACTAGAGCAAAGAAGTCACATAAACATCAGTCTAAGCAATGCACACAGAATAGATGTGGAGAAAAGTCAAAATCTAAAACCACTGATGTAAGAGAGAAAGGATAATCAAGTAAGTAAAATGAGCATTGATACATTAGTATTGAGAAAGAAATTTACAGACTTTTGCTTCCTTTAACAGCCAATTACCAATAATCCAGTATTGAAGCAAAGGCCTATTCTTAACATCCTAGGGAAGCCATAAAGACCTACCCCTGACCTGAGGGCCACAATTTTTCACCTGAAAACTAAGAGAATAAATTAAGGACTTATTGACCCAAGTTACACAGACTTCTGTGAGATCCATACATGGAATTCAGAGTGCTATTATCTTTTGAAATGGCAACCCACTCCAGTATTCTTGCCTGGAGAATCCCATGGACAGAGGAGCCTGGCAGGCTACAGTCCACGGGGTCACAAGAGTAGGACACGACTTAGTGACTAAAGAGAGAGAGATATCTTTTGAAACTTTAATAAAAGTTATGGCTATGTGTACTTTTCTATAGAACACAAAATTATACACACACACACACATACACATACATTATTCTTGGAAGAGAATCTGGAGTTTTCATTAGCTTCTCAAAAGAAGGTTATTTATACCAAAATATTTTAAAACAAAGACCCAGAGGGATGGTACAGGGAGGGAGGAGGGAGGGGGTTTCAGGATGGGGAACACATGTATACCTGTGGTGGATTCATGCTGATGTATGGCAAAACCAATATAATATTGTAAAGTAATTAACCTCCAATTAAAATAAATTAAAAAGAAAAACAAAACAAAGATATAGAAAGTGGTGTCACTGGAGGCACGTGATTTAAAGGAGAAAATGATAAAAAAAAAAAAAGAAAAAAACATCCCCTTAATGGAATGTAGAGCAAGGCTCCAACCCCAGGTGAGAGGAACCAAAATGTCAAACTAAAAAGAAACCTTTTAACTGAAAGTTCAAACGATGTCTCAGCGGTAGAGACCAGGGTAAAAGACCAGTCCCTATAACTGTGTCAATGTGCAAAAAAAGGAAAGAATGACTACTAACCATTAAGACAGAATCCAGGGTTCATCCAAGGGAACCAAATTCCAGACCTAAGGAGATTCTCAGAAGCTCAACATGCATAGAGCTGCTCCAGACATTATGTCTATAAAGTGAAGTCGTTCAGTCATATCCAACTCTTTGCAACCCCATGGACTGTAGCCTACCAGGCTCCTCCATCCATGGAATTTTCTAGGCAAGAGTACTGGAGTGGGTTACCATTTCCTTCTTCAGGGGATCTTTCTGACCCAGGGATCGAACCCCAGTCTCCTGCATTGCAGGCAGACACTTTACCATCTGAGCCACCTGGGAAGCCCCTTCACACTATTCCTCTCCCTTATGTCTGTGGAAGTATATAAATTCTATCCCCTCCAGATTCTTAGAGGGGATTAAGAGCAACTATATAATCCCTGGTGGCTTAGATGGTAAAGAGTCCACCTGCAATGCAGGAGACCTGGGTTCGACCCCTGGGTTGGGAAAATCCCCTGGAGGAGAGCATGGCAACCCACTCCAGTATTCTTGCCTGGAGAATCCCTACGGACAGAGGAGCCTGGAGGGCTACAATTCATGGGGACGCAAAGCGTCAGACACAGCTAAGCAACAGCATACAACACACAAAATTCCTACCTAAGGCAGTGGTTGTGAGTGAGCCTTCAAGGACCTGTGGTTGGAGGAGTGAGGCAAGCTTAGGAGACGAAATAGAGCTAGCACCACAGAAGGAAAACCTTCAGGACTTTGTGCCTCGGGTTCCTTTGCTTTAGTCCTCCTAGGATTTTCTAAGGAAATAGTATTCTATTTGATGTATTTTAAGTTCATTCACTTTCCTAGACCTTTACCATCCAGATATAGGAGCGAATTACAGGTCTTCAAAGATAAACCTCAGTGTAGTTGATCAAACAAATGGCCATTCTAAAAGGCCATTAGTAGTATGTCAGACAGTCTTTTCCACCTATGAGTAGAAAAAAGCAGAATTTTAATCATGTTATAACTAAACCGATATTCTCTTTAAAACAGAAGGATTATCTTTAATTTCCAAAGGGCCACAAGTAAGGGGAAATATCCAGAATTCAGCGTTCATGATTGACTTCTCACAATTTTTTGCTATTAACAATTTCACTTCATAGATGGTCTTCATTACCCTATACATAAAGGGTAGCAGCAAAGAACACAAAGCTTTGAGTGTAGCCCAAAGCCCATTAGTTGAAAAGTGTCAATGTTTTATGGTTTCAAGAAACTGTATATATTGCCCTTATTTGTGTAAGTTCATTTTCCAAATGTGTGAGCACAAATGTCTATTGTCTATGTGGAAAGTTCATGCTGAGCTACAAGTGAATCCTACAATTGAGCTCTGAGCTAAGTGACAGCCTCTGCCAAGCTAGCCATTTTGGTAAGTGGTCCTAAACTTGATACAGGGGCAAATAATTTTTTATTGTTTTCCCAGGGGGAGAAAACTCTTTTCAAACAGCACAGACCAGCAACAATTTCTTTTTAATTCTTGCTGACATTGCCTTTTTTTTTTTTTTACACAAAAGAATCTAAGACTGTAATTTTTAACTTCCTTTTGTTAAAACTGTGCAAAAGACCTATTAACCTGTGTCCTTAAAACCCTGCCTTATTCTGTTGTGCATATCATTAAAATCTTCCTCCACTCTGCTCAGCAATTTCTCCTTTCTAAAGCAGCATGGTCATTCGTTGCTTATATTTCCAGAGAACTCCACAGGGAGACCAGCTCCCACAGCTTCAGCCTATTGCTTAGAATGAGTGTGAAGGTTAAATACTTCTGTCTTCTTAGTCACTTAGTGTACTTTCAAAGCTATTTTAGGTAGAATATAGCCTTAGAGAAGCTATTTAATTGGTGATAAATCTTTTGATTTATTCTCCCATCAAGAACTAATAACTAGCAGCAGGGATACTCATGATGATGGAATTGTTCTGCATCCTGTGAAGGCGATTACATGAATCTGCACATGTAATAAAACTGAATAGAGCTAGATACACAGACACATACATGCATACAGGTGAGTCCACAAAAAACCCATGAATCTAAATCAGGCTGATGAATTATATCAATGTTAATTTCCTGGTTATGATATAGTATTATACAATATATATTCAAGATGTAACCACTGGGGGAAATCAAGTGAAGGAGGTATGTATCTCTTTAGCTTATTTCTCAAAATTGCATGTGAATCTAAAATTATCTCAAAATAAACAGTTTTTAAAAATCATTAACAGATTGTACATTTTGGAATGTTTTTAATTTCATCACCTAAAAAAACGTTCTTTCAGAAATATTTAAAAGACAAGAAAAATTTGAAACATAGCTAGTAACAATCACCTTGGCTCTGACGCATGATTATGAATTGCCACTACCAGTAAGGGGGCCCCAAACCCCTTCACAGAGCCAGTACACGTCATTTTTAATTTTCTAATTTTAAAAAGCTAACCTGGTTTTGATTATGTGCCTGATTTTGGCTGCAACAGGATCTCCAGTTGGCTTCTGAGTTTTCCAAGGTAGACTCACCAATCATTCTAATTTCATTTGTGTGTTCATATGTGCCAGGTCACAGCCATGATGGAAGGAGATTCACATTAATGTTACACACTCTACTTCTCACAAACACAAATGGTTACAGAAAAGACATATTAGAAGTGGATGTCTCTCTAGGATATTAAGATAGAGATGTCCTGATCAGCAGATGCAAACGACTATATATAGACTATATAAACAACAAGATCCTACTATATAGCACAAGGAACTGTATTCAGTATACTGTGGTAAATCATAATGGAAAAGAATATGAAAAAGAATGTAATTTTTGTGTTGTTCAGTTGCTAAGTCATGTCCAACACTTGCAACCACATGAACTGAAGCACACCAGGCTTCCCTGTCCTTCACTGTCTCCCATGGTTTGGGCAGACTCATATCCATTGAGTTGATGATGCCATCCAACCATCTCATCCTCTGTTGAGCCCCCCGTCCACACCCTTTCTCTCAATCTTTCCCAGCATCAGGGTCTTTTCCAATGAGTCGTCTCTTCACATCAGGTGACTAAAGTATTGGAGCTTCAGCTTTACTGTCAGTCCTTCCAATGAATATTCAGTGTTGATTTCCTTTAGAACTGACTGGTTTGATCTCCTTGCTGTCCAAGGGACTCTCAAGAGTCTTCTCCAGAGCCACAGTTTGAAGGCATCAATTCTTTGGCACTCAGCCATTTTTATTGTCCAATTCTCACATCTGTACATGACTACTGAGAAAAACCATAGCTTTGACTATATAGACTTTTGTTGGCAAAGTAATGTCTCTGTTTTTTAATATGCTGTCTAGGTTTGTTATAGCCTTTCTTCCAAGGAGCAAGCGTCTTTTAATTTCAAGGCTACAGTCAGCATCCACAGTATGTACATATATGTATAACTGAATCACTTTTCTATACAGCAGAAGTTCACACATTATTAACCAACTATTCTTAAATAAAACATTTTTGAAAAGAAGATATGTCTTCTAAGTTTTTCTCTTGCAATTTTCCAAAACTAATTCTTGTGGCCTATATGATATAAATAGGAAACATTTATGAGTTCAACTAAAAAAAAAATGAACATGTCAACTAAATTTTCTAGCATTACAATTAGATCCCAGTAATACTCTGAAATGAAACTGCTTTAGAAAATTTTATATCCCAGTTTCTGCCATCCTGCCTCTACCGTCTCCAAAGTTCTGCAAATTAAAGAGACACAATCTCATTTCATCTTCAAACTTGAAACATAAAGGAAGCTTCATTTCCTTAAAAGTAATCTCCCCTTCTAAAAATCTGGACACTTTTCAAAAGCAGGATTGTGAAGATTTGGCTTCAAACTTCTCAACATGTTAATCAGACTTGTTCAGTTAGAACTGTCTAGGACTTAAAGAAAAACAAATGCAGGCTGTGTCTAAATTTTTTACAAAATCATGCATTCATGCCAGAAAACAGCACAGAACTACAAATTCAAGCAAAATAATCAGCACTTGCAGCTGCAAGAGGGCTAGCAAATTTTTTTCAAATGCACTCCATAGATAAAGTGATCCAAACAGGCACTTACAGAGTACCAATTCTGATATAAGAAGAAAAAGAATGAGGCTGGAATATGGGTCTTTGTTTTCTTCAGTGGGGTCTATTTTCAGATACCATTTTCCTCCCTTGCTCAAAATAGCCATTATGATTCCAGAAATAATGATTAATACTACATTGAGTCCCAGGCTCTGCCTTCTCAAGTGATAACTTGCAAGTAAGGACCCTCTTATCCACACAGCCTGAGTTGTATGTAAGAGTAAAAGCCACAACAGTACTTCAAACACTATAAACATCTAAGATAAAAAGTATCATACTATTAAATCTTCTATAACATGAATTAGAGGGAAAGTTAAACAAATTACTGAAAAACCTAAAATACGGCTATTTTAAGTTAAATATTGCTACTTTTATTCATATAAAACTTACATTTACATTAGTTTACACTTACATGTGCACGCACACATATGTTACAGAAAAATACATTAAGCAGGCAATATAACAGAGAAGGCGATGGCACCCCACTCCAGTACTCTTGCCTGGAAAATCCCATGGACGGAGGAGCCTGGTAGGCTGCAGTCCATGGGGTCACTAAGTCGGACACAACTGAGCAACTTCACTTTCACTTTTCGCTTTTATGCACTGGAGAAGGAAATGGCAACCCACTCCAGTGTTCTTGCCCGGAGAATCCCAGGGACGGGGGAGCCTGGTGGGCTGCCATCTATGGGGTCACACAGAGTCAGACACAACTGAAGTGACTTAGCAGTAGCAGCAGAGATTATTTTATATTACCATAACTGTTCATTATGTTTGTTGTCTTTATATGAACAGAAAGCATGCACTGGATAAACTAGAGAAGTATTTGCAAGGAAAAACATGAAAACATTTAGATCTCTTAAGTAGTTTTAATATTTCTCTCTGCGATGTTGTATACACTATTAGTTTGGAAAACTATTTCTTTAATAGGACTTCTTCCTACACAGGAAGCCTATTTCCACTCCCACTCCATCCAAAATTACAATCACAACAATGAGGTTTGACTGCAGCCTAAAGAGTATAATAATGCTGATTTTTCCCATCATTTCCATCACCTGGAGCATTAAAGGAAAGCACTTGGTTTCCTATCTTCGTTTCCTGAAGAGGTTCAGAGACTGTGCATTCTAATGCCAGGCCTGGATCAGCAAAAACTGGCTCATCTCCAGGTTCATTCAGAGAGATGCACAATAAGGTGTGGTCAACATCTGCCTACAAGATGGCTTGTTTGGAAAGGGTTAAAGGCAAGCTGTGGGTCTCTTACCACCATTCCCAGCATTTGCATCAGCCTTGGGAAGTGATGTCACACACCTGCAATGCACATGCAAACTGTAAACACATCACCAACATTGACTCCATGTCTCCCACTCCAAATCATGCCCAGCTGCCTCACACTGAGTTCCTCCACTGCCAAACTCACCAGTCTGTGAAAATATGGAAGGTCTTATGCTAATAGCAGTTAAGCAGATTCAAGTTCTATACCACCAAGCTGTGTGTAGTTTTGCCTTTATTGATTACTTCTTACCATTTCTAGAATCACGGAGAGGGAATTGGAACAAATCTTAAAGATTATGCAACACACTACTCTCATTTCACAAATAATTAAATCATACCTCTACTATAGTTTTCACAGATTGTTCCTGTATCGCTCTTGTTCTCATCAGACTTAAGAATGGGGACTGGGATTTAAAACACTTTTTCTATCGCTAGCGCTTAATCCCCAGCAGATATTCAAATTTAATAAACAAATGGATGGAGAGATGAGTGACTTCTTAGAAACCATTTCACAGAGCTACCTTGGATGACTTGGTCAATTTACTTAATTTTTCTAAAACCAAGTTTTGACTAATAAATGGGAATAATTAATAGCATCTTCCTCAAATAATCATTGAGTGGATTTCTTGAGATAATGCTATTCCAAAGTTCCATACACAGCCAGAAACATAAAATGGACTCTGTAAATATTAGCTTGCTGTTAATTTCTCAGTGGTAGTAGTATTGTGCGTGCTCAGTTGTTCACTCATATTTGACTCTTTGCGACCCTATGGACTGTAGCTCACAAGGCTTATCTATCCATGGGACTTTGCAGGCCAAAATACTGGAGTGGGCTGCCATTTCCTCCCCGAGGGGATCTTCCCGACCCAGGGATGGAACCTGTGTCTCCGGCATCTCCTACATCAACAGGCAAATTCTTTACCACTAAGCCACCTGGGAAGCACAAGTGGTAGTATATTATGCTCCATTACTCCTTGTTACTATCACTTGGTTCATCCTATCTGTGTGTCAAGGGCTTTACCTCAAAACTTAAGGTCTTTCTTTTCCTCGATTTACCATCAGTCAGGGGTGACATCAACATTCACATGAATAACACATCAAGCCCTTTTTTCACACTTTACTGATCTTTTCATCTCCAATAACTTCTACTTTTATTCCTTCAGCTATATATGTCCTATGAGCATACAATACATTCTCTCTGGAATCAGTCTACTAGATAGAAATCTTAGTTCCATCAATAGTTATGGCTATGTTACCAGCTACTCATTTTTAGGTTCTCTATAAACTTGAGTTACCTTATTTGGTAAATGGGATTAAAAATGGGTACTTACTCAACAGTGCTTTGTATACAGTAATACTCTACTGTTACTTCGTATTATTCTTCTACCCCAAACCACACCGCCTCTGAAATATGGAACTCCAACAGTAATGTATAATGTTTGGAAACTTAAAGTTATTTCACCTCTTTGCATCTTTCCAGCTAAAGATGGAGAACCTCTATACAGTCAACAAAAACAAGACCGGGAGCTGACTGTGGCTCAGGTCATGAACTCCTTATTGCAAAATTCAGACTTAAACTGAAGAAAGTGGGGAAAATCACTAGACCATTCAGGTATGACCTAAATCACATCGCTTATGATTATACAGTGGAAGTGAGAAATAAATTTAAGGGATTAGATCTGATAGAGTGCCTGATGAACTACAGACAGAGGTGCGTAACATTGTACAGGGACAGGAATTAAGACCATCCCCATGGAAAAGAAATGCAAAAGAGAAAAATGGCTGTCTGAGGAGGGCTTACAAATGGCTGTGAAAAGAAGAGAAGTGAAAAGCAAAGGAGAAAAGGAAAGATATATACAAAGAAGAGCAAGGAGAGATAAGAGAGCCTTCCTCAGCGATCAAAGCAAAGAAATAGAGGAAAACAATAGAATGGGAGAGACTAGAGATCACTTCAAGAAAATTAGAGATACCAAGAGAACATTTCATGCAAAGATGGGCTCGATAAAGGACAGAAATGGTATGGACCTAAAAGAAGCAGAAGATATTAAGAAGAGGTGGCAAGAATACACAGATCAGATCAGATCAATCACTCAGTCGTGTCCAACTCTTCTGCGACCCCATGAATCACAGCACGCCAGGCCTCCCTGTCCATCACCAACTCCCAGAGTTCACTCAGACTCATGTCCATAGAGTCAGTGATGCCATCCAGCCATCTCATCCTCTGTTGTCCCCTTCTCCTCCTGCCCCCAATCCCTCCCAGCATCAGAGTCTTTTCCAATGAGTCAACTCTTCGCATGAGGTGGCCCAAGTACTGGAGTTTCAGCTTTAGCATCATTCCTTCCAAAGACACCCCAGGCTGATCTCCTTCAGAATGGACTGGTTGGATCTCCTTGCAATCCAAGGGACTCTCAAGAGTCTTCTCCAACACCACAGTTCAAAAGCATCAATTCTTCAGCGCTCAGCCTTCTTCACAGTCCAACTCTCACATCCATACATGACCACAGGAAAAACCATAGCCCTGACTAAACGAACCTTTGTTGGCAAAGTAATGTCTCTGCTTTTGAATATGCTATCTAGGTTGGTCATAACTTTCCTTCCAAGGAGTAAGTGTCTTTTAATTTCATGGCTGCAGTCACTGTCTGTAGTGATTTTGGAGCCCAGAAAAATAAAGTCTGACACTGTTTCCACTGTTTCCCCATCTATTTCCCATGAAGTGGTGGGACCGGATGCCATGATCTTCGTTTTCTGAATGTTGAGCTTTAAGCCAACTTTTTCACTCTTCTCTTTCACTTTCATCAAGAGGCTTTTGAATTCCTCTTCACTTTCTGCCATAACGGTGGTGTCATCTGCATATCTGAGGTTATTGATATTTCTCCCGACAATCTTGATTTCAGCTTGTGTTTCTTCCAGTCCAGCGTTTCTCATGATGTACTCTGCATATAAGTTAAATAAGCAGGGTGACAATATACAGCCTTGACATACTCCTTTTCCTATTTGGAACCAGTCTGTTGTTCCATGTCCAGTTCTAACTGTTGCTTCCTGACCTGCATACAAATTTCTCAAGAGGCAGATAAGGTGGTCTGGTATTTCCATTTCTTGAAGAATTTTCCCCAGTTTATTGTGATCCACACAGTCAAAGGCTTTGGCGTAGTCAATGAAGCAGAAATAGATGTTTTTCTAAAACTCTCTAGCTTTTTCTATGATCCAGCGGATGTTGGCAATTTGATCTCTGGTTCCTCTGCCTTTTCTAAAACCAGCTTGAACATCAGGAAGTTCATGGTTCACGTATTGCTGAAGCCTGGCTTGGAGAATTTTGAGCATTACTTTACTAGCGTGTGAGATGAGTGCAATTGTGCAGTAGTTTGAGCATTCTTTGGCATTGCCTTTCTTTGGGATTGGAATGAAAACTGACCTTTTCCAGTCCTGTGGCCACTGCTGAGTTTTCCAAATGTGCTGGCATATTGAGTGCAGCACTTTCACAGCATCATCTTTCAAGATTTGGAATAGCTCAACTGGAATTCCATCACCTCCACTAGCTTTGTTCGTAGTGATGCTTTCTAAGGCCCACTTGACTTCACATTCCAGGATGTCTGGCTCTAGGTCAGTGATCACACCATCGTGATTATCTGGGTTGTGAAGATCTTTTTTGTACAGTTCTTCTGTGTATTCTTGCCATCTCTTCTTAATATTTTCTGCTTCTGTTAGGTCCATAACATTTCTGTCCTTTACCGAGCTCATCTTTGCATGAAATGTTCCTTTGGTATCTCTGATTTTCTTGAAGAGATCCCTAGTCTTTCCCATTCTGTTGTTTTCCTCTATTTCTTTGCATTGATCACTGAAGAAGGCTTTCTTATCTCTTCTTGCTATTCTTTGGAGCTCTGCATTCAGATGTTTATATCTTTCCTTTTCTCCTTTGCTTTTCACTTCTCTTCTTTTCACAGCTATTTGTAAGGCCTCCCCAGACAGCCATTTTGCTGTTTTGCATTTCTTTTCTATGGGAATGGTCTTGATCCCTGTCTCCTGTACAAGGTCACGAACCTCATTCCATAGTTCATCAGGCACTCTATCTATCAGATCTAGGCCCTTAAATCTATTTCTCACTTTCACTGTATAATCATTACGGATTTGATTTAGGTCATACCTGAATGGTCTAGTGGTTTTCCCTACTTTCTTCAATTTCAGTCTGAATTTGGCAATAAGGAGTTCATGGTCTGAGCCACAGTCAGCTCCTGGTCTTGTTTTTGCTGACTGTATAGAGCTTCTCCATCTTTGGCTGCAAAGAATATAATCAATCTGATTTTGGTGTTGACCATCTGGTGATGTCCTTGTATAGAGTCTTCTCTTGTTTTGTTGGAAGAGGGTGTTTGTTATGACCAGTGCATTTTCTTGGCAAAACTCTACTAGTCTTTGCCCTGCTTCATTCCGTATTCCAAGGCCAAATTTGCCTGTTACTCCAGGTGTTTCTTGACTTCCTACTTTTGCATTCCAGTCCCATATAATGAAAAGGACATCTTTTTTGGGTGTTAGTTCTAAAAGGTCTTGTAGGTCTTCAGAGAACCATTCACCTTCAGCTTCTTCAGCATTACTGGTTGGGGCATAGACTTGGATTACTGTGATATTGAATGGTTTGCCTTGGAAACGACCAGAGATCATTCTGTCATTTTTGAGATTGCATCCAAGTACTGCATTTCGGACTCTTTTGTTGACCATGATGGCCACTCCATTTCTTCTGAGGGATTTCTGCCCATAATAGTAGATATAATGGTCATCTGAGTCAAATTCATCCATTTCAGTCCATTTCTGTTCGCTGATTCCTAGAATGTCGACATTCACTCTTGCCATCTTTTGTTTGACCACTTCCAATTTGCCTTGATTCATGGACCTGACATTCCAGGTTCCTATGCAATATTGCTCTTTACAGCATCAGACCTTGCTTCTATCAGCTGGGTATTGTTTTTGCTTTGGCTCCATTCTTTCATTCTTTCTGGAGTTATTTCTCCACTGATCTCCAGTAGCATATTGGGCACCTAGTGACCTGGGGAGTTTCTCTTTCAGTGTCCTATCATTTTGTCTTTTCATACTGTTCATGGGGTTCTCAAGGCAAGAATAGTGAAGTGGCTTGCCATTCCCTTCTCCAGTGGACCACATTCTGTCAAATCTCTCCACCATGACCCTCCCGTCTTGGGTTGCCCCACGGGCATGGCTTAGTTTCATTGAGTTAGACAAGGCTGTGGTCCTAGTGTGATTAGATTGACTAGTTTTCTGTGAGTATGGTTTCAGTGTGTTTGCCCTCTGATACCCTCTTGCAACACCTACTGTCTTACTTGGGTTTCTCTTACCCTGGGCGTGGGGTATCCAGCAAAGCGCATTCATTGCTCCTTACCTTGGACGAGGGATATCTCCTCACCGCCACCCTCCCTGACCTTCAATGTGGGATATCTCCTCTAGGCCCTCCTGCGCCCGCGCAGCCACAGCTCTTCATCGCCACCCCTGGCCTTGGGCGTGGGGGCGTGGGGTACACAGAAGAACTGTACAAAAAAGATCTTCACAACCCAGATAATCATGATGGTATGATCACTCACCTAGAGTCAGACATCCTGGAGTGTGAAGTCAAGTGGGCCTTAGGAAGCATCACTATGAACAAAGCTAGTGGAGGTGATGGAATTCCAGTTGAGCTATTCCAAATCCTAAAAGATGTTGCTGTGAAAGTGCTGCACTCAATATGCCAGCAAATTTGGAAAACTCAGCAGTGGCCACAGGACTGGACAAGGTCAGTTTTCATTCCAATCCCAAAGAAAGGCAATGCCAAAGAATGCTCAAACTACTGAACAATTGCACTCATCTCACATGCTAGTAAAGTAATGCTCAAAATTCTCCAAGCCAGGCTTTAGCAATACGTGAACCATGAACTTCCAGATGTTCAAGCTAGTTTTAGAAAAGGCAGAGGAACCAGAGATCAAATTGCTAACATCCACTGGATCATCAAAAAACCAAGAGAGTTCCAGAAAAACATCTATTTCTGCTTATTGACTATGCCAAAGCCTTTGACTGTGTGGATCACAATAAACTGTGGAAAATTCTGAAAGAGATGGGAATACCAGACCACCTGACCTGCCTCTTGAGAACCTGTATGCAGGTCAGGAAGCAACACTTAGAACTGGAGATGAAACAACAGACTGGTTCCAAATAGGAAAAGGAGTATGTCAAGGCTGTATATTTTCACCCTGCCTATTTAACTTCTATGCAGAGTACATCATGAGAAATGCTGGGCTGGAAGAAGCCAAGCTGGAATCAAGATTGCCGGGAAAAATGTCAATAACCTCAGATACGCAGAAGACACCACCCTTATGGCAGAAAGTGAAGAGGAATCCAAAAGCCTCTTGATAAAAGTGAAAGAGGAGAGTGTAAAAGTTGGCTTAAAACTCAACATTTAGAAAACTATGATCATGGCATCCAGTCCTATCACCTCAAGACAAATAGATGGGGAATCAGTGGAAACAGTGGCTGACTTTATATTTTTGGGCTCCAAAATCACTGCAGATGGTGATTGCAGCCATGAAATTAAAAGATGCTTACTCCTTGGAAGGAAAGTTATGACCAACCTAGACAGTATATTAAAAACAGAGACATTATTTTGTCAACAAAGGTCCATCTAGAGTAGGCTATGGTTTTTCCAGTAGTCATGTATGGATGTGAGAGTTGGACTATAAAGAAAGCTGAGCATCAAAATATTGATGCTTTTGAACTGTGGTGTTGGAGAAGACTCTTGAGAGTCCCTTGGACTGCAAAGAGATCCAACCAGTCCATCCTAAAGGAGATCAGTCCTGGGTGTTCATTGGAAGGACTTATGTTGAAGGTGAAACTCCGATACTGTGGCCACCTGATGTGAACAGATGACTCATTTGAAAAGACTCTGCAGCTGGGAAAGATTGAAGACAGGAGGAGAAGGGGACGACAGAGGATGAGATGTTTGGATGGCATCACCACTTCAATGGACATGAGTTTGGGTAAACTCTGGGAGTTGGCGATGGACAGTGAGGCCTGGTGTGCTGCAGTTCATGGGGTTGCAAAGAGTCAGACACGACTGAGCAACTGAACTGAACTGAATCTTTTACTATTATAAATAGCTGAAAATAAATAAGAGCTAAAAAGGGGGGGAAAGGCAGGAAGAAGTTCTTAAACAGAATAAGAGCTTCAAAACAAACATAATCATTGGGTATCCAAAAATAACAATGAATATAATAGTTTTACATTAATTGATAATGTATATATATAGTGTACTGAGAGTAACACCCAGTCCAAAAGTATACCAATATATCCAATATATACCAATGCATTATATGAATTATGAATGCTTACTATGTATTACTTACTATGTACCTGTATGGGCAGGTTTCCCTGGTGGCTCAGTGGTAAAAAATCTGCCTGCCAATACAAGAGGTGCAGGAGACATGGGTTCAAGCCCTGGTCAGGAAGATCCCCTGGAGTAGGAAATGGCAGCCCACTCAAGAATTCTTGCCTGGGAAATCCCATGGACAGAGAAGCCTGGTGAGGCTACAGTCCAGGGGGTCACAAAGGGTCAGATACAACTTAGCGACTAAACAAGAGCAACAAACACAGGTGAGAAAACTGAGGGTTCAGAGAAACTAACTCAGTAACTCACCCAAGTTACACATCTAGCATAATGCAGAGCTGGAATTCAAATCCACAGACACAAGGCCATACTGACAGTTCATGCATGGTGGAGCTGGGGTTTAGAACCAGTCATATTTATATCAGAACTGTGCTCTTAATTACTTTGTCTCCCTCTAAATTACTAACACCCCAGAATACTGCTGCTGCTACTACTAAGTCGCTTCAGTCGTGTCCGACTCTGCGCGACCCCATCAATGGCAGCCCACTAGGCTCCTCTGTCCCTGGGATTCTCCAGGCAAGAATACTGGAGTGGGTTGCCATTTCCTTCTCCAATGCATGAAAGTGAAAAGTGAAAGTGAAGTTGTTCAGTCGTGCCTGACTCTTAGCAACCCCATGGACTGTAGCCCACCAGGCTCCTCCATCCATGGGATTTTCCAGGCAAGAGTACTGGAGTGGGTTGCCATTGCCTTCTCCACCAGAATACAGTGATAGTAACTTAAAAAAATATACACATACATCACATACATTTGTTCAGGGCTTCCATGGTGGCTCAGATAGTAAAGAATCTGCCTGCAATGCAGGAGACCCAGGTTTGATCCCTGGGTCAGAAAGATCCCCTGGAGAAGGGAATGGCAACCCACTTCAGTGTTCTTGCCTGGGAAATCCCATGGAGAGAGGAGCCTGGCAGTCTACAGTCCACGAGATCGCAGAGTCACACTCAACTGAATGGCTAACACTTTCACTCACATTTGTTCAATCAAATTTTCATATCAAACTATTTCATTTCAATCAATTTGATCTTGGCTAAAGTTTACATTGTTTTAAGCCCGATAAGCCCTGCCCTTCAGGGCCAGTGTTAGACTTCATATGCAGGGTCCTGTCAGTCTGTGCACAGATGGAGACGGGACCCTGAATCTCAGCATGTCTTTCCTGTTTTCCAGAATTTTTCACTTCACTGATGATGGATGAAGACTCGTAGCCAGCATAACTGAGCAAGTACAATGGCAGCATGTGTTTTTCTGAGTTCCATTCTGCCACCATTGAGTCAGTTTATTTTCAATACAAAGATTAGTCTGGTGACAGCAGGTTTTCCGGCCACTGTGGGGTAGAGACCTAGGCTACTACAAAACATCCATCTTTTAAATAATCAACTTCAAAGTCAACCTTTCTGGAGTTTCTATGCAGCAGTGGCCTCCAGGAACATCCTTTCTACAGCCATCTGGCACTCATGTTTTTGGATCACCTCCTGAGTTCTCACCAGGGCCACAAAGTAAAGGAAGTAATAATTCTTTTCTGGACACCACTCTTCGTAAAGCAGAGCCACCTTAATAGTTCTATATCCATGTTGAGAACAAAGTAACAGTTTCCTGCCAGGGTCACAAGTCTATTAGCTGAGATGTGTTGTAGGCTCTGGAGTGAGTAATCAGGCAATGTATGAGAGTAGACACAGCAATTCAGTAGTGCTATTTGTGGTCTTCCGGCTTTCTGGGGCAGGAATTCAAGAGTTAAGATGAAGAGGGGGAAATAACATTAGCCTGTAATTTAGCAGTAACCCTTCATGATAATCTTATTGAACATACTGTCATTCTTTATCAACTTTTTCCTCCATTTCAGAACAATACCATCACACTGGGCTTCCCGGGTGGCTGGACAGTAAAGAACACACCTGCCAATGCAGGAGACACAGAAGACACATGCCTTCAATCCCTGGGTTTGGAAGATCCCTTGGAGAAGGAAAAGGTAACCCGCTCCAGTGCTCTTGCCTGGAAAGTGCCACGGACAGAAAATCCTGGCAGGCTACAGTCCATTGGGTTGCAAAAATCAGACACAACTGAGTGCACAGACACACATACACATCCTATATGATCTACAGCCTATACCTCTCGAAAACACAGACATTCTTCTACATAATTATATATTCTTGCCTGAGAAATTCCATAGACAGAAGAGCCTGGCAGGGTACAGTCCCTGAGGTCACAAGAGAGTCAAGACACAACTTAGTGACTAAACAATATCCTCACTGGGGAAATAATAAGCAAAATATTTCTTCTCAAAGTTTTTTCTCAACAATTACAGATCATAAAGAAGAAAAGATACCTCCTATATATGACAGATTACTCTCATCTATAAATCAGTTAAAAGAAAACAATAAAGATTCAGTTTTAAATTTCTAAGCATGATGATGAAAATGATATCAAAGGGACTAAAAGTATTTACACCAATTATTGAATGAAATGTGTCTTTAGATACATCAGGAAGTGCTGTAACTTCTTTACAAATAAGGATTATCAGCACACAAGCTTGGTTAGCAATAAAATGTCACCAGAATCAAATCAACTTTGTCAATGATACCCATATCTTGTACTTCCTTACCCTAACTCATTCTGTCTTAAGTCTCTTACTCCTTGGATAAATGTTTCTCCTCAGTGTTTGAGGAAATTTGGGATGCTTGGCTTAATGAACAGACATAACAAAAGGAATAAAGAAATAAAGAAAATGTAAACTAATAAAAATTACTATGATTTTCAAGGTGATATAGAGCTAATAATTCTAGATATTTGTTCTTCACCACAATGTTTCAATGTATTGAATTATATTTCATACTGTATATTAAAATAAGAACTTTTGTCATTAGTATTTTTGAGCAACCTTTTTCGTTTTGGTTTTCTCATCTGTTGTTGTTGTACTCAGTCCTGTCCAATTCTTTGTGACACCATGGACTGCAGCATGCCAGGCCTCTCTGTTCTTCACCATCGCCTGGAGCTTGCTCAAACTTATGTCCATCGAGTCAGTGATGCCATCCAACCATCTCATCCTCTGTCATCCCCTTCTCCTCCTGCCTTCAATTTTTCCCAGCATCATGGTCTTTTCTAATGAGTCAGTGCATCACAACAGGCGGCCTAAGTATTGGAGCTTCAGCTTCAGCATCAGTCCTTCCAACAAATATTCAGGATTGATTTCCTTTAGGATTGACTGGTTTGATCTCCTCACAGTCCAAGGGACTCTCAAGAGTTTTCCCCAACACCACAGTTCAAAAGCATCAAATCTTTGGCACTCACCCTTCTTTACAGTCCAGCTTTCACATCCATACATGACTACTGGGAAAACGATAGCTTTGACTATACACAGCTTTGTTGGCAAAATAGCATCTCTGCTTTTTAATATGCTGTCTAGATTTGTCATTGCTTTTCTTCCAAGGAGCAAGTGTGTTTTAATTTCATGGATGCAGTCACCATCTGCAGTGATTTTGGAGCCCAAGAATATAAAGTCTCTCACTGTTTCCATCGTTTCCCCATCTATTTGCCATGAAGTGATGGGACCGGACGTTCATCTGTAAAATAAGACAACTGGTCTACTGATTTCAAAAATCACCCAGCTCTCTGAGAGATCTTCAATAAATTTATCATGATTTCACCTTAGCTCAACTTAATCCAAAATCTGGAGTATTTGGAATCATGTGCTAAACCAAACTAAATCAAACTTTCATCAGGTATTATACAAAAACATTGGCGATAATAGGATATTAAAACATCAGTGTAATTCTTTCTTCAGAATAATGTTTGCTTCATGGAGAATGACTGCCAATAGTTAAAAAGAAACTAGGTTCTGCCAGTTCTGGATCTTTGAATGTTTGAGGAGATACTCTGTTATCACTACCGAATTTAAAACCCAGCTCTGTCCGTCAATATTAAAGGCTCATCCACAACAGGAAGTTGAGATACACACACACAAACACATGCATACATACAAAGTCTTCCTGCCTTGTCACTAAACAAATAGAAAAACCCATTCAATCTTTACATTGTATATAATACCTTGCTTCACAGAGCACAGCACAAAGAAATCATGCATCAACATCAACTTCTAACAATGCTTGTTATACATAGCCCAAGGCACATATTCAGATAAAGAACATTTCACAAATTCCGTGCGTTGAATGTTCTCCTTTTGACTCTTCTAGCTTAGTCACCATTTCTAATTCTTCTCAGTCCACATATCTGCTAGAGCACAACACAAAACCACAGAGATGTTGAAAACAAGTGCTGGAAATAAGAACAGTAAAGTCCCAGCTGCATGTATGAAAGTAAAAACATGTGTATAATATTGTTTCCAAGCACATATCATTAAAATATATTTATCCTCAATTTGTAATATTTAGATTCCAAATGAATTAAAGACTGAGAATTAAAATAATGCATCAATTAGAGAGCAAAAATGCATCATGTTTTTAACACTTGAACTTTTTATTCTGTATTGGGGTATAGCCAATTAACAAGCAATGTTGTGATGATTTCAGGTGAACAACAAAGGGACTCATCCATACTTATACATGTATCCATTCTCCGTCAAATGACCCTCCCATCCAGGCTGCCACATAACTTTGAGCAGAGTTCTATGAAAAATGCATCATTTTTGCCTCAGCCTGTCATCTGTGGTGAATCACATTTTTTAGTTTAACCCAATTTAAGCATAAAATGAAATAATTCAGAAAACCAGACGATGGCAATAGTCTTCTGACCCCTTAACTATTATTAGGACATTGGAGAAGGAAATGGCAACCCACTCCAGTGTTCTTGCCTGGAGAATCCCAGGGACGGGGGAGCCTGGTGGGCTACCGTCTATGGGGTCGCACAGAGTCAGACACGACTGAAGTGACTTAGCATAGCATAGCATGACCCATTAACCCTACATAATTGTCTTAACAATTTTCAAAAAGTATTTCTACTCAACTCTTACATGTAAAAAGTTAAGTATTGAAGTCTCTAAAATAGTATCTTATACACAGTATGTATGGAAAATAATTCACATTTATATTAATATGCAATCAACAGCCAGATACATGTGGTCTTCTATATACAGTAAGAAGTAATCTTTACCTCTTTAATATTTCATCATCTATATATTTTTCTACTTTCTCCTCACATCCACTTTAACTTCATTTAATCTTCACTGCAATGTGGCAAAGTAAGTATTGTTATTTTCAGTTTATCACCAAGAAAAAAAGCAACTTAAGTAAGGGAGGTTAAGTAACTTATTCAAAGTCTCACTACTGCTACATGACAGTGACCAAACATAAACAAGTATGGCTCTAACACAGAGGACGTGCTTAGTTGCTCAGCTGTGTCCGACCCCCCACAACCCCATGGACTGTGGCCCACCAGGCTCCTCTGTCCATGGGATTTTTCAGGCGAGAATACTGGAGTGGGTTGCCATTTCCTTCTCCATCTAACACAGAGTAGATTACATCAAAAAAAACCACAGAGCAACCAAACAGTAAGTCACCTAAGAATCCCCAATATCTAAAAAAATTAACTTGATCCCACTTTGCCAGAACTCATCCCTTTAGACTGCCTAGTATCAAGGCTTACATCATAGGAAATGCCGGACTGGAAGAAACACAAGCTGGAATCAAGATTGCCAGGAGAAATATTAATAACCTCAGATATGCAGATGACACCACCCCTTATGGCAGAAAGTGAAGAGGAATTCAAAAGCCTCTTGATGAAAGTGAAAGTGGAGAGTGAAAAAGTTGGCTTAAAGCTCAACATTCAGAAAACGAAGATCATGGCATCCGGTCCCACCACTTCATGGGAAATAGATGGGGAAACAGTGGAAACAGTGTCAGACTTTATTTTTCTGGGCTCCAAAATCATTACAGATGGTGACTGCAGCCATGAAATTAAAAGACGCTTACTCCTTGGAAGGAAAGTTATGATCAACCTAGATAGCATATTCAAAAGCAGAGACATTACTTTGCTAACAAAGGTTCGTCTAGTCAAAGCTATGGTTTTTCCTGTGGTCATGTATGGATGTGAGAGTTGGACTGTGAAGAAGGCTGAGCGCCAAAAAACTGATGCTTTTGAAGTGTGGTGTTGGAGAAGACTCTTGAGAGTCCCTTGGACTGCAAGGAGATCCAACCAGTCCATTCTAAAGGAGATCAGCCCTGGGATTTCTTTGGAAGGAATGATGCTAAAGCTGAAACTCCAGTACTTTGGCCACCTCATGCGAAGAGTTGACTCATTGGAAAAGACTCTGATGCTGGGAGGGATTGGGGGCAGGAGGAGAAGGGGACAACAGAGGATGAGATGGCTGGATGGCATCACTGACTCAATGGACGTGAGTCTGAGTGAACTCCGGGAGTTGGTGATGGACAGGGAGGCCTGGCGTGCTGTGATTCATGGGGTCACAAAGAGTCGGACACGACTGAGCGACTGATCTGATCTGATCTGACGAAGTTCCAGATTAAAAATAAATATAGGCAAACAATATAAGCCATAAACAACCACCTTGTCTTCCAAAGAAATCTGTGGTGTGCAACAGGTCCCTAAAAATATTTATCCATAAGTATGATATTCAATGCCTCTCAAAACTTTATTTTTACTATTTAACAATTTTTTCCAAAATACTAAGTTTCATTCAATCTAAAGTTTGGAAATAAGGTGACACATTCTTCTTAATATCCTACCCTTTGTTGTTTGCTCTTTTTTCCCATCTTTAAATTGCCTATTTTTCTCTGCTTTATATGTACTAACCATTCAATATCACCAAAAACTAGTAGGTTTTACATAACAGAAAACATGAGTCTCTAAGTTTAAAGACTTCATTATATGGTAAGAGTAGGGAAGCAAAATATACATACCTTCAGAACTACCATGCTTTTACATATTACTATTATGTTTCCATGATCCTTTGTGAGCAGCAGTATTAGCTACTAATTATTGAGTGCCTATTTTATGTCAGAAACTATATAAGTGCTTTCTGTATCTGATCTCATTTTACTCCAGCTACAAGCTTTTCAGCTATTATCATAAAGAAAGAAAGAAAACAACCTCAGAAGGGTTAAATAACTTGATCAAACTGATACAATTACCTAATGACAGCCTCTAACTCAAGTCTGTCTGACTTTACTTAGTTCATCTACCAAAGTCAGATAAGGCCCAGGTTCAAATCCCAGAACTCTCACCAAAACAGCACTAAAATTGTTTGGAAAGGCAATAATATTTAACTTAAAAAGTTTGCTATACTGAGAATGAGTGTGGCCTGTTCAGAGACACTCTAAAAACATGCATGTGCTGGAGCAGAGTCTTCTCATTGGAAGGTGCCTGCTCATTCTCTAAAGTACAGTTAGAGGAAGGTTGAGAGAAGATGGTACCAAACTGGATTCATGCCAACTATGTACACCATATGTAGGAAATCACCCTTCAATATAGTTATTATGTAATTACCAGAATGAGACAATTGCCACACTCTAAACTGCAAACTTCACTAGTGAAGAATACCTGAAATTTTATTCAAACAGAGATTGGGCTTTTTCCTTTAATTCCATGCAGATTTTGTCCATTCAGTAGCTCACAACATCCTCTGTAGAGTCACTGAATTTTGAAGGAAACAATAAAGCTATCACCATCAGTTAAAAATGGCTGATGTCCCATCCTGAAACCCTGCTAATTAAAACTGTATGTGCAAAGAATCTATATTTGTCCCAGCGGGTGACCACAGTGACCTTTTATGTCTGGGGATTTGGTAATACATCTTGGGTTGGGCCATACTGGAAAGTATGAGTGATGACTCTGGACAAGAACTGATTTATCTAATTCAGAATGTCAGAGTGTCAATACCATCTGTTATTCACCGCATTACCTTACATTCTCTTCCTAAGGTTTCAGTAAGTTACCTACAATATATATGTACCCAGACTCAATTTTGTTTTGTTTTGTTTGCTGTATCTTCTGAAGACAGGATGGACAGTAGAAGAACAGGGCACTGATGTTAGAGTCTGCGTTCACTGGCAGAAACAGAAAAGTTTACATAGCACCTACAGATGGTAGTTCAAACCAGCTACTTCTGTCTTTCCAAACTGTTAAAAGCATTCCATTTTCTACTTTCAATTAACTGAAGTTAATTGAAATGAATGATATTCTCAAGCAAAGAGACAATTCCTTGTTAGCAAAACAAAAACAAAACAAAAAAAAAAACTGCACTTTGTATTTCTCATTCTCAAACCCAGCCCTTCCATCTTAATAGCTATTGCCTGTACTGAGGAAAGTACCATCAGACATACCTAAAGCCTGTACTGAGAAAAGTACATTAGACATACCTACACCTCCCTATCCATGCAGCAGCTTAATTCTAATTTGGCTTCAACACTAATTTAAAATAAATTAGGTTTTACGTCACCCCACTCCAGTACTCTTGCCTGGAAAATCCTCCTGGACGTAGGAGCCTGGTAGGCTGCAGTCCATGGGGTCGCTAGGAGTCAGACATGACTGAGAAACTTCACTTTCACTCTTCACTTTCATGCATTGGAGAAGGAAATGGCAACCCACTCCAGTGTTCTTGCCTGGAGAATCCCAGGGACGGGGGAGCCTGGTGGGCTGCCGTCTATGGGGTTGCACAAAGTCGGACACGACTGAAGCAACTTAGCAGCAGCAGGTTTTACTTTTTATGAATCCAAATATTTATCTCACCTAACAAATGAATCTCATTTTTATCACTGTACCAAGATAAATTCATATACCAGAGGGAGTATGGTGGCATTCTGAAGAAAAGAGAAAAAAAATAGGCTTCCTCATTCAAACTAGCACAATACAGATATGTTTCAAAGCCATCATTTCAGGTCTGTGTGAATAAACTTTATCTATATATCATTATCATGTGGCTACAAAGGATAAAGCCAAAGATGATTGTAAAGAATCAACTGACTTAATGCTAGAAAAGGATGCAAAATGGCTCCAATCTACACTTGAGTGCCTTTGATTTCTTACTTACATGGAAGAGGAAAATGAATAGAAAGAATTTAGTTACATAAGAATATTATGAAAAAAAATGCTTGGAGTATTCCACAGCATAATTTTGAAGAGGTTCTGGAGCATTAATCCAACATAAAAAGGCAGAAACAACAGGCTGATTATCTAAATCTGTGTTATGTTTCTAGGTCCCGTCAGTGGGCCTGATTAACAACCCTAGAATTAGGGCTCCAAAGTTGCTCCAGCTATGAAAATGTCTCTACAACAAAACCTACAGTAATTTTATGGCTTAAAGAAAAAGCATACTTCAATTTAAAAAAAAAAAAAAAGCCACCACAGCAGATTTTTAAAAATCTCTTGTCCATCTTAGAATCCTTTGGCAGAATTTGGGAAAAAATTATCTATATATAAAAGTGATAAGAAGAATTGAAAAATAAAAATTTGAGATGTATATGTATGTGTCTCTTATGAAAACCGTCAGATTCTGGAAGA
This sequence comes from Bubalus kerabau, assembly GCF_029407905.1. NCBI lineage: Eukaryota > Metazoa > Chordata > Mammalia > Artiodactyla > Bovidae > Bubalus > Bubalus kerabau. The sequence goes on along the minus strand of NC_073639.1, from coordinate 34,600,253 downwards.
GCAGCAGCCATTCTACTCACAAGTGAGTGAACCGTACATACTACAGTCGGTACTACCACAGCTCTCTGAAAGCATCTGGCAAGAGATATTCACTAGGATTTAATTCCAACACTGGAATTCTCCCCTAGTCAAAAAGAGTTCTTCCAAATCATGGATTGTCAGCCTGGGGTCTGTGAACAGGCTTTGGGGAAGAACATAAAACTGTGATAAATTGTGCAAGGATGTGCACTTTATGTATTTTCCTATGGAAAGAGTATACAGAATTCATCATATTTGCAAAGGGCCTCCTGAGTTTTTGTTTTTTTTTTTTCTTTTTAAAGTATGAACAACTATTTTGGATCATGAACCATATCATTTGCTCTACTTTTCTGTTTTAGGGATCTCCCTTTACTAAACCCAGCAAGACCACTTGAGATACATAAGACAAGTTGAACATTACCACTTAATGAGTCACTAATGACCAATGACTTTCTCTTTAACTTATAAAGTATCCTTTGGTGCTGCTGCTAAGTCACTTCAGTCATGTCCGACTCTGTGTGACCCCATAGACGGCAGCCCACCAGGCTCCTCTGTCCCTGGGATTCTCCAGGCAAGAACACTGGAGTGGGTTGCCATGTCCCTCTCCAATGCATGAAAGTGAAAAGTGAAAGTGAAGTCGCTCAGTCGTGTCCGACTACTAGCGACCCCATGGACTGTAGCCTACCAGGCTCCTCCATCCATGGGATTTTCCAGGCAAGAGTACTGGAGTGGGGTGCCATTGCCTTCTCCGAAAGTATCCTCAGTAGAGTACAATTCATATTCTCCATCTCTGTACTTGGTCAGTGTTGGTTGTGACTATTTGTACCCATTACAATGATTATATCTCATTAGTATTTGATTATGGTGGGTGATTCCACACTCTCCTGAATTCTCATTAATTACCATTTAACATACTCCAAAATACTTTTCTAAAAAAGAGTTTTGCTCTTTCCTCTGTTACAATCTTTGTCTTTCTTTCAGATATAGGGTAATCTCAAAACACTCAAACAGCATCTCTTTAATATTTCTGGTGGAATTAATGAGCATCAAGATGAAAAATCTATTAACAATAGATTCAATATTATTAATAATAGTGTTATTACTATTAATAGTATTTTGTCTTACCAGATCAATTCTCTTCTAAATTGTTCCACATCCTCTCTACTTTATTATTTCTTTTATTGTCAACATGTAACATCTAAGGCCTCAGACATTATATAATATCCAAGATCTCTGGTTTTGATTCCCAAATTTCCCACTTTACCAGCTATGTGACCTTGGAAAATTTTCTTAACCTCTCTGAGCCTCAGTTTTACATTTGAAAACTGAGCCTAACAATATAGTACCTACATCACTGGTTCTTGAGAAGATTAAGTAAGAAGTGTTAGTCACTCAATCATGTCTGACTCTTTGCAACCCCATGGACTATAGCCCGCCAGGCTCCTCTGTCCATGAGATTCTCCAGGCAGGAATACTGGGGTGGGTTTCCATTTCCTACTCCAGGGAAAAGTAAGCAAATGGGTATAAAACACAAGGCACATAGAAATGTTTAGTGTTTCTAGTACACAGAAATGTTTAGTGTTAGCTGCTGCTGCTGCTGCTGAGTCACTTCAGTCGTGTCCGACTCTGTGCGACCCCATAGACGGCAGCCCACCAGGATGCCCCGTCCCTGGGATTCTCCAGGCAAGAACACTGGAGTGGGATGCCATTTCCTTCTCCAATGCATGAAAGTGAAAAGTGAAAGTGAAGTCACTCAGTCATGTCCAACCCTCAGCAACATGGACTGCAGCCTTCCAGGCTCCTCCATCCATGGGATTTTCCAGGCAAGAGTACTGGAGTGGGGTGCCATTGCCCTCTCCGTTAGTGTTCGCTAAAGCCCTATATTTAAGATTAATACTGCATGTGTGTCATAACTAAAGAAATGATTCACCTTTAGTGAAGTCACTCAGTCGTGTCCGACTCTTTGTGACCCCATGGACTGTAGCTCACCAGGATCCTCCATCCATGGAATTTTCTAGGCAAGAATACTGGAGTGGGTTGCCAGTTCTCAAATCTCATCAAAAACAAGTTATGCCCAAGAGACTAAACAGACCACAAGATTAAGTCAGCATAACAATATAGTTCAAATGAGTAATCAACAGGTGGCGATCCTGGCACTTGAGTGGGGCAGACAGCAGGCAAAAGACAGAGCTCCAGGACAGAAGAGGTGCAGAGTTTCACTTCCCTCCAGAGAAAGGCAGCTTCAGGCAATGGGAACTTCGTTTCATTAACTAAAAATCCATTCTAACTACGCTCAAGGAAATTTACGGAATCTCAAATAACTATGTACTAGACGGAGAGCTTTGTTTAGGAAAACAAAGCACAGCATCAGATTGCATCCACCTAGAAGAATGACTTGATGCTAGCTGACTAGTTGGTGGACTCATTAGGAATCTCCTTGGTGAGGGCCAAAACTGACACAGAAATTTGAGATGAGGTTGGACCTTCAGGTAGGTGTGAAGTAGTCCCAGTTGCCAGAGGTAGAAGCCAAGTAGGTCATTATTTCATAAACATTTACAGTTGGATTCCCACTGCCAAAAAGTACAAATAACACAATATATACACAATCACCCTAGCGATTTCTACTAGTCTCCCATCTCAAAATCCTATCATTGTCCTACCTATCTGCATTATAGAGCATACATCTTAGAGCTGATTCTTGCTGTCTATCCCTCTGGGCCTTATGTTTTGGCCTGTTTCTTGCTAACTAGATCAACTAACTTGAAAGTTGGATCACACTTCATCTTTGCATATATCCCTCAGAGATTGCCCTCTTACTTCTTGGCCCTGACTCTTAAGGCCGCAACTTGGCTAGAGGCCCAGTTTCTAACTCATCGAGGAAGAAAGAGAAAAAGGCATCCAGGAAAGGGCACTGGATTTTAAGACAGAAAAACTGGACTTGAATCCACACTGTGCTTTTAAAGAGCAGTGGAGCTTTAGATAATAACAGCTAACACTGATTGAGTTCTTAATGATTAAATAATACTTAATCCTCATAAAACTCTGAAATAAATTATATTATTATCTTCATTTTACAGTTAAGGAAACTGAGGTACAGAGAAGTTAAATACGTTGCCCAAAGTAATGTCTAGAACACCAGCAGAAGTATTAACTCGAGCAGTTCAGACTCCTAGTCAATATGCCACATTGCTTCACCATCACTTATCTTCTTTCAGAGACAGAAATATACTAACATAAAGCCAGCCTCCATGATGTGAAGGATTTTGTGAGCCAGAGGAAGATCCTCTGGAGAAGAAAATGGCAACCCACTCCAGTATTCTCACCTGAAAAATCTCATGGACAGAGGAGCCTGGTGGGCTACAGTCCATGCGGTTGCAGAGTCAGACAGGTCTTAGCAACTAAACAACAAAAACACTATAAAGTATTAAAAGTAAAAATGAGATATGAACTCTATGTGTTATACAGATATAAATCACTTATCTTTATTACTGTGTTATCTTTATCAGTTTTAACTTTTTCAATTTGTTTTGATTCATTGCTACCCATAAATCATAGTTCTTTAGTCTTCCTTTTTCTACCTTTAAGAAATAGAATCTTTACAATTAAGATCTACCTGTTTCCTCCACGTCACTTGTTCTGGCACATGTACAGAGTGTGACTGTGTCTGATTCTTCCTATACCTTTTGCTGACAGAATATTCTTTCCTGACTCATAACTTCATGGTCATTTGAAACAGTTTTAATATTAAATAATTTGTTAAAACAGAACATCCCATACAACATTTGTGCTTTCTTCCATTCTTTTCATTTTTCCAGGATCCTAAAGCTTTCTTCTGGTGCCTTAAAGCCTTCGGTTAGTCATTGTTCTTACTGTATAAGCTGTCACACTCCTTTGATATTTCTCTGGCTGCATACTCCCACTTTCTAGCATTAGCTCTTCGGAATCTAACCTTCACTGCTTCATCTTCCTCAACCTTTGTTCCCACTGATTGATGTTTTTTATGCTTTTGAAATTCTTTTTTTTTTTTTTTAATTCTTTTCATGTCAGTGGATCTTTCCCTTCCCACCAGTTTGTAGAAGTAGACCAATAGAACTGAAAACTGAAGAGCATCCCTACAAGTGCTGGTCTTGTTGAGATGAGTTTCATACAATTTGTGGGTTCTCAAAATTGCAAATTAGTCACTGGTGATTAATGGTCCCCCAAAAATGGAGTGACTATACTCCTAGGAAAAAACAGTATAGAACAATACAGGTCCAAATGGTTTTCAAGGGTCAGTATTCTAAGAGAAATGGAATGTTTAGGTGCACAAACCTGGCTATATAAATTATAAACACTTTTCTTATAAATTATAAACACTGCTAGCAGAAGTCAAAAAGATGCCCAAAGATAGAACCACCTATTCTGCTCCTGCATAACCAAAATAAAAGAAAAAATTACTGGCATTGGGTCAATCTTATTCACCTTCCCCCAAAGACAAGGACACCAAATACTCTAACTGCCCTAAACTCTACTTTCTGTTTTTAATATTATTATGTTCTTCCCTTTCTAATATATTTAGGACCTTTTTGTTGGTAGCTGTGGTATTTTGTCTGGTCACTTTGATAAATTTAAGTATTTATTCCTTTCCTCCCTTTTTAATTAGTTGAAAATATCTAAACAACTATATTCAGCCTGTATTGTGACCATTATTTTCCTTTGATTTAAGCTTTTCTTTCTCTGATGAGAACTTCAGAGTACTCACAGAATGATAGAAAAATATTGGTTCTGTCATTTTAACTTTTCCTCTCCCCTCCTCATATGCATAAAAGTGTTGTTACAATAATTTGTTAGGGTCTTTTAAAAATAAATAAACTTATTAACTATAATTAACATAAAACTATAAAAGTTCAAAAATCATAAGTATACATATGCCAGTGAATTATTACAATCAAATTCCTCCCAGGTAACTACCTACCAGGTCAAGGAAACTAGTTTCCCAGCACCTTGCAAGCCCCACTTCTACCCAGTTACACCTTATGCTTCTCAAGGAACCCCACCTCACTTCCAGTACCATAAATTAGTAGTGGCTTCATTTGAACTGCATGTAGATTCTTTTGTATATTCTTATATATTCTTTCAAGAATTGCTTCTTTCATTTACATTATGTTTTTGATATTTATACACCTTGATTCTTGTATTGGTAGCTGTTCACTTTTAATGCTGTATTATTATATTATTATATTATACTATATTATATTAATATATAATATTAATAATATATAATTATATATATAATATATAATAATATAATAGTAATATATTTTATTATTATATTATTAATATATTATATTATATATTATAATAATGCTGTACTATTATATTATATTATATTATATTATTAGCATAAATAAACTATAATTTGTTGGGGATTTTCTCCCCGGGACTTGGAAGCGATGAACCTGAAAGAATGACACTCGGAAAGTTTCTTGCAAGGACTGACAAGTTTATTTCTGCAGTCAAGCCTTTTTATAGAAGCAGGAACAAAGAGCTTAAAGTATATGGCCAGCAGAGTGCATACGGGGTTAACACATAATCAGTAAAAACATTTCAAGGACAGCGCGCTCTAAGTGACTCATGGGCTTATCCTACAACCCGTTTTCTCAAGTAACATCCCTATTCATTATTAAATCTTGGCGCCGAGCATAACCAAAGGCAGGAGATGTTTTTCTGTCCGCAGCACAAAGCCGGGTACTTCTGGTCCTTCACCATTTTCCCAAGGACTTTCTCCTTTTACAGCTATTTTGTACTACCCTTCCCAACACAATTAATTTATCCACTCTGGACATTTGAATTCTTTCCTAGTTTTTGCTATTATGAATGACATTGCCATGGAAAATCTTCACTTATAAGATTGGTATATATGTGAACATAATTCCACTGGATATATACCTAGCAGAAGAACTGCTGGGTCCCAGGAATGTGTCTTTATTTTAATAGATGCTTCCCATTTACCCAAGCATTGCACCAGCAACCATGGGAGTTCCAGTTGCTCTATATCCTCACCAGCACTAGGTACTGTCAGTTTTATGTTTGTTTATTTGCCATCCTGGAAGGTGTTAGAGGTATCTCCTTATGATTTTAACTTGTATTTCCCTATTTTCTAAGGAGTTGAACATATTTTCTTGTGTTCGCTAACCAACTGGATTTCTTCTTTGTGAAGTCCCTGTTCAACATCTTGCCCATTTTTATACAGCTGTCTGGTTTTCATTATTGACTTATGATAGTTCTTTATATATTCTTTGTCAGTTACATGTGTAACAACTTTTGTCAAATGTAAATATCTTTTCCCACTCAGCCTGCCTTTTCACTTCTTAATGATATCTTTTAATAAATAGACATTCTTAATTTAATGTAGTACAATTAACATTCCTTTATGTTGGAACTTTTGTGCCTTGTTTAAGAAATTATGTCTAATCTAAGGTCATGAACCAGAGAAGGCAATGGCACCCCACTCCAGTACTCTTGCCTGGAAAATCCCATGGATGGAGGAGCCTGGTAGGCTGTAGTTCATGAGGTCGCTAAGAGTCGGACACGACTGAGCGACTTCCCTTTCACTTTTCACTTTCATGCATTGGAGAAGGAAATGGCAACCCACTCCAGTGTTCTTGCCTGGAGAATCCCAGGGATGGGGGAGCCTGGTGGGTTTCCGTCTATGGGGTCAGGGTCACACAGAGTCGGACACGACTGAAGCGACTTAGCAGCAGCAGCAGCAAGGTCATGAACATACGTCCTATTTTATCTTCTTGAAGCTATATTGTTTTACCTGTTACTTTTAGATCAACAATCAACCTGGAATTGATTTTTTATATGATTTGATCCATGGGTCAAGTTTGCTTTTTCTTTCCATATGGTGGTATGCCATCGACCCAAACGTCATTTCATGAAGAATTATCCTTTCTTCATGACTGTAATACCAGCTTTGTTGTGAATCAAGTATGGTTTGTATCTGGTCTCTCTATTCTATTCCATCAGTTTATTAGTCTATATTGGCACCAATATCACAGTGTCTTAACTATCTTATTGAGTAAGACTGAAACATTTTTCTTTGCTTTGCTAATTCTTAACTCTTTGCATTTCTATATGAATTTTGTCATCTAACTGGCAATATATACCCAAATTGTGGTTAAACTGATTACATTGGTTTTTAAGGTTTTTTTTAATTATTATTTTTCAGCAGGTAGTCAGACCCATAATCTCTTTGTGGTATGCCTTAACAAAAGCTCTATCTTATACACCCAGCCCCATTTTGTTGGATATAGCTCACAGAGCACCTATTTGTACCTCTTTGGCTCACAGAGCACTGACTTGCATATCCTTTACCGAGGGTTCCTGCTCTGCTCTGCCCTGCAGGTGCTCTGCTCTCTGATTGTCCCTAAGCAAATCAGATCCCTAGAGAAATCAGGACTAGTGTTTGATGAATCTACTGTCCTGTTTCTAATCTTATCACTTTTCCTTTTAAAAAATATATTTAGTTAAAATTCCTAACTTCATTTTGTTGATTATTTCACCTCTCTGTCCCCCATATGTCAATGAAAACAATAGCCAAAAAACCATTTAGACAAAACTCAGAAGCCATTCTGAACTCAAAAATAAGGACACCAGAGCTAAAATCATGAGTCCCTCTTCCACAACGTGATTGTGCTGCTCATTTCTTAAACTCAGGGACTTGTTGTTAGATCACTTCTTTTTATCTTTAGCCTTTGACTGAAACTTCCGGATATGTCTACAGTCTTTCCAAAAGAGGGGGAGGAAAAAACTGGCTTTGGAGTCAGACGACTGGGTTCAAATCCAGGTTTGACATTTAGTAGCTGTTCTTAGGGCAAACTGTTTGACAAGAAGACTACATGTAATAATATATTTCAAACATTTTGAAATAATATATTCCAAAACAGGGCCTGGTGCTTAGGAGTTTCTTGTCAACTATTGCCCTTTCATTCTTCTTCTTCAATGTAGTTCTCCTTCTTAAAAAATATTTTACAGAAACTATAGTTGCTGTTCTTGGTGCTATGATTAACTTCCTGTCTTCATTCTTAATCCTACCCTCTCACTTAATCTACCCCTCTCACTTCTTTTCTACTGACAACTATACAATCTCAATATATAATGTTTCTATCATTACTTCTTCTTCTAATGCTCTTAAGCTTTGCTTATACCTGCCTTTATCACTTGTTTATAAATTTTCCAAACTTTTTTTACCTTTGTTATTCCTGTTCACAATTTCTGTTTTTTTTTGCAGTTGGGTATCTTTGATGACTCTATGTGTTCAGCATTCTATACATACAGCATACTTAGGTCAGTCTACTTCCTCTGGTTATCAGTCACCTCCATTACTGCCCTTTCTGGACTTTCCACATGTACAAGCCTCCTCTGCACATGCTTATCACCTCTACAATGCCACAGCATCTTCATCACCTGCCACATCCCCCACTGAAGCCAAAGATGGACATGTCATTCAATTCAAAGCTAATTTAGGGAGAAAGTGTATCTTCTTCTTTAGCATAAACATCTCATCTGATATGATCCACTCAATGCTACATCAAACACTCATATCAACAGATTTTAGCAAAAATGACTCTTTTCATTTTTATTATGCTTCTTGGAATGTAGGTCTGTAATATGTACCAAGACAATATAAAAGAACCCCAGCCTTCCAATGACTGTGCTGTGGTGGGGTCAGTTCATAGGGCTGACTTCTCCCCTTAGGATAGGTTCTCTCCCCCCAAAAAGTCCTGAAGTCCTCTCACAAAGAAGCACCTGGCAGGCAAATTCCACCAGGTTCCTAGGGAACTTCAAATATGTCTAAATTAGCTACAATCAAGAGTGAACAGGATTCCTATTGCACTGTCAGATATATAAAAATATTGCCCTTCTATACTGCATTTATACACACTGAGTCCAGGAATGTGGCTTCTTACTGTTCTCCCCTAAAATACAGTAAGAGTTCCCTCCCAACACTACCCTCTTAGAATATATGGGAAAAGTGACTTGACCTTTAATAATTTTTTCCTTTCACATTTCATTTGGAGTCATATACATGTATTTATCTGATCTCCTCTCTTCACCAGAATATAAATCTTCCAAACATGATTGTATTTTTAAGACATTCATACTGTGGTTTGAATAAAGAAAATTCTGACCCTGTAAGATTTTCCCCTCTTACTGACCAGCAAAAATAGCCACAAATCCAGATCTTTCATGCACAATATATTTTCCTTTTGGTATTTAGTCTTATTCATTGCACTCAGTGACACTCCCATGTCTCTTGCCTCAAATCCCTAAGGTCTCTTAAAGTTCTCTGTGCTCTTAAGGCATAGAACCACAGTAGGCTCAGATCAGATAGTGCTGCAAAGGTCAGTAAGTTCAAAAGCTTCAGGAAACACATCAGGAAATTTAGCTAAAAAGTTGCCCAAGGTCATACAGGTAGAACTTTTTGATGCACAAGAAAAACATTACATATGTATTTTTAAATTTACCATTATCATAACAGAGTTACTTTTAAAATTGACAGCCTATATAGTACAATTCTCTATCACTCAGTTTTTTTCAAAGGACATGGTTAAATATAAGATAAATGTGCTATATTCGACACAACACAAAGCATTACAAAACCAAAGATTAAAGAGGCTTAAGGAACATTGGGGGAAGACACAAATGTTTCATCTACTTGGCCTCATCCTATCTGGCTGGAATTCTAAGGCAATGATGATGAAAGTGGGCCATCTTGTCTTTCTTTAGGCTGGGACTGAGGATCCAGACTGATGGATGAGAGACATAAACTCCTTCTCATCTCTCCCCATCACTCAAGAGTGGCAATGAAATCCAAAATTTCTTACAATTCTCTTAATGCTTTCACTATATGAACTGAAACAAGGAGAAATTGCTCCACTAAAAGCTGTTTAGAAATAACCATATTACTATTTTCCTCCTTTATTCACATGGTCATACATATGTTTAAAATAAGACATGGTTGTTTTAATAATATTTCATATTTGTTAACAATTTGTTAAATATTTTTATTAAGGAAACAGTAGCACTACTTCTTCTCCTTTAATTTATAGTTAGTCCCGTGATCAAAAGCATAGTTATACTGTCACTCTGATGGTTGGTGATTGAACTAAGACAAGGACATGGATCCCAAACTAACCTGATTTCATTAGAACCAACTATCCTGATTTATCCATTTATCTCAAGCTTATTTATTTCCAACCAACCTACACTGTCAAGGGTTACATAGAAATTCTTGCTGATGAAAGGGACTCACTCATCATTTTCAAACAAAAGACTTCACTGAGTTTCTGAATCAAGACTTAGTGCATGGCATTTTTGACTTGACCTAGTTACCAAGTCACTGTTACATATGCTGACAAACATCACCTTCCTCACACTTAGTTACAAGAGTACAGAAGACTAGTAATAATAATAATATATTTAGAGTAAGTCATAAAATACAGATTGGATCATTCTTCTCTAACATTGAAGAAAAACACAAGAGTGAAGGATATAGCAGTGCCATACATTCCAAAACTAAACGAACAACTTGTTCAAAACCATATGCCTGATGGACTGAATAATCTAACCTTTTCAGTTATTTCTTATTTTTTAATATAAATTTTATTTTAATTGGAGGTTAATTACTTTACAATATTCTGTTGGTTTTGCCATACATCAACATGCATCCACAAGGGAAGCAAATATCTTTATCCATTTAGTACCACCAAGTCTTTATTTTACATTCAGTTCAGTTCAGTTCAGTCACTCAGTCCTGTCCAACTCTTTGCGACCCCATGAATTGCAGCACGCTAGGTCTCCCTGTGCATCACCAACTCCCAGAGTTCACTCAAAATCACGTCCAGCGAGTCGGTGATGCCATGCAGCCATCTCATCCTTTGTCGTCCCCTTCTCCTCCTGCCCCCAATCCCTCCCAGCATCAGAGTCTTTTCCAATGAGTCAACTCTTCGCATGAGGTGGCCAAAGTACTGGAGTTTCAGCTTTAGCATCATTCCTTCCAAAGAAATCCCAGGAATGATATCCTTTAGAATAGACTGGTTGGGTCTCCTTGCAGTCCAAGGGACTCTCAAGAGTCTTCTCCAGCACCACAGTTCCAAAGCATCAATTCTTTGGTGCTCAGCCTTCTTCACAGTCCAACTCTCACATCCATACATGACTACTGGAAAAACCATAGCTTTGACTAGATGGACCTTTGTTGGCAAAGTAATGGCTCTGCTTTTCAATATGCTATCTAGGTTGGTCATAACTTTTCTTCCAAGGAGTAACATCTTTTAATTTCATGGCTGCAGTCACCATCTGCAGTGATTTTGGAGCCCCAAAAAATGAAGTCTGACCCTATTTCCACTGTTTCCCCATCTATTTCCCATGAAGTGATGGGACCAGATGCCATGATCTTACTTTTCTGAATATTGAGCTTTAAGCCAACTTTTCACTCTCCTCTTTCACTTTCATCAAGAGGCTTTTTAGTTCCTCTTCACTTTCTGCCATAAGGGTGGTGTCATCTGCATATCTGAGGTTATTGATATTTCTCCCAGAAATCTTGATTCCAGCTTGTGCTTCTTCCAGCCCAGCGTTTCTCATGATGTACTCTGCATGTAAGTTAAATAAGCAGGGTGACAATATACAGCCTTGACGTACTCCTTTTCCTATTTGGAACCAGTCTGTTGTTCCACCTCCAGTTCTAACTGTTGCTTCCTGACCTGCATATAGGTTTCTCAAGAAGTAGGTCAGGTGGTATGGTATTCCCATCTCTTGAAGAATTTTTCACAGTTTATTGTGATCCACACAGTCAAAGGCTTTGGCATAGTCAATAAAGCAGAAATAGATGTTTTTCTGGAACTCTTTTGCTTTTCCCATGATCCATCGGATGTTGGCAATTTGATCTCTGGTTCCTCTGCCTTTTCTAAAACCAGCTTGAACATCAGGAAGTTCACGGTTCACGTATTTTACATTGCACAGTTGTATCATGCCATTGAATCATGAGTCTCCAGAACAAGGTATAGAATCATTTTTAAAGGTCCTTTCTAATAACTCAAAGATTAAACACCTCAATTTCATGCAAGGGAACACAGTTATCCAATTATCTCTTTTATGAGTTTAATTTCTTAGGAAAATTGCTTAAAAGAGGTTAATACCCATACAGCTAGTCTCACTTAATAATGCAGGTATAATTTTACTTTTGAAAAGGCAGTTCTTGGGAGGCGTGGCCCAGATGGCAGACTAGGAAGACCCTGAGCACTGACACATCAACATTACAATCACTTGCAGCGTAGCTATATATGAGATTAGCCTGATGACCAGAAAAAAAATATTTTTCACACCTGAAGATATGAAGAAGAAACCACAAAAAGATGGGTAGGAGGGCCGGAGGCATGGTACAGTCAAGACTCAAACTGTCTGGTAGGATATGCTCAAAAAGGAAGCTACTCCAATTGCAGTGGCTGTCCTCTAGAAGAGAGGGAGTCTAAGCCCCACATTGGACTCTGCATCCCAGGGTTCCTGAACCTGGAAGATGAGTCCCCAGAATGTCTGGATTCAAAGGACAGTGGAACTTGCATATGGAGAGTCAGAGTGCTATACAGAACAGACTCTACTCTCAAAGAATGAATGCCAAATCTTACACACTTCAAGTCCCATTGCAGAGTCGGTAATTTGAAAGAAGCCTGGGTCAGATCTGCTTGCTGATCTTAGAGAACCTCCCAAGAGGCAGCAGCTAGGACTCACTGAGGGGACACAAATGCTGACAGCAGCCATTCTGGGAGCCCATTTTACCATCAAGACATTGTGCTGTCAAGTGATATCATGGTGTCCTTCCTCTAGCCTATCCGGAGAAGGCAATGGCACCCCACTCCAGTACTCTTGCCTGGAAAATCCCATGGATGGAGGAGCCTGGTAGGCGGCAGTCCATGGGGTTGCACATAGTCGGACACGACTGAGTGACTTCACTTTCACTTTTCACTTTCATGCATTGGAGAAGGAAATGGCAACCCACTCCAGTGTTCTTGCCTGGAGAATCCCAGGGATAGGGAAGCCTGGTGGGCTGCTGTCTATGGGGTCGCACAGAGTTGGACACGACTGAAGTGACTTAGCAGCCTCTAGCCTATCAGCACCAGGGGCTCACCTGCCTGCCAGCAGACCATCAGAAGTCCAGGAAGCCCAGGGTCATGAAGTCTGCCATGCAGGGATTTGGCTTTGTTCACTGGAGGGACAGCACCAGCATTGCCTTCTCCCCAGCCCTGCTGCCAGTTGCCTAGAATCCAGCCCCACCCACCAGGGGGCTGACACCAGACTCCAGGCCCCCTAGCACAGTAATCAATCATTTCAGAGCCAAAGCCTACCCACCAGTGAGGAAGCACCAACCCCAAGCCATTGCCAGTCACCCCAGGACCCAAGCCCACTCATCGTCAGTCTCGCAGCCAATGGAGTCAGGGACTAGCCCTTCTACCAGGACATCTAAATAGCTGGCTATCCCACAATAAAAGCGCCAATACAAGCCACATAGGATGCACCCCTACAGCATTTAGCTCTTATGACAAAAGGAAAGTGTTCTTCTAGACTTCATCAGACATCTCCTACAGAGCCACTGCTCCAAGATCAGGAAACATAACTTAATACACAGAAATAAACACAGAGAATAAGGCAAAACAAAGAGACAAATATATATATGTGTATGTATATATATATATATATATATATATATATATATATATACATATATATGCATTCCAAACAATGAAAGAAGATAAAACCCCAAGAGAAGAATTAAAAGTGTAGAAAATCAATCAACCTAATAAAGAGTTTAAGGTAATGATCATGGGTGCTAAGTCACATCAGTCATGTCCGATTCTTTGTGACCCTATGGCTCTACCAGGTTCCTCTGTCCATGTCAGAGGGATTCTCCAGGCAAGAATACTGGAGTGGGTTGCTGTTCAAGAGTCTCTCAGGAATCTTTTCCAGCACCATAATTCAAAGGTATCAATTCTTTGGTGCTCTTATGATCCAGTTCTCACAATCTTATGTGACCACTGGGAAGATCACAGCCTTGAATTCAGGGACCTGGTGATGTCTCTGCTTTTCAAAACCCAGTCTAGGTTTGTCATTGCTTTCCTGCCAAGAAAGAATTGTCTTCTGATTTTATGGCTACAGTCTCCATCTGCAGTGATTTTAGAACCCAAAAAGAGGAAATCTGTCACTACTTCCACCTTTTCCCCTTCTATTTGTTAGGAAGTAATGGGGCCAGATGCCATGATCTTAGTTTTGTGAGTTTTTTTTTTTTTTTTTAATATTTAGTTTTAAGCTGGCTTTTTCACTCTCCACTTTCACCCTCATCAAGAGGTTCTTTTGTTCCTCTTCACCTTTGCCATTAGAGTGGTATCATCCACATATCTCAGGTTGTTGATTTTTCTTCTGCCTATCTTGATTCCAGCTTGTAACTCATCCAGCCTGGCATTTCACATGATGTGCTCAGCATATAGGTTAAATAAACAGGGTGACAACAGACAGCCCTGTCGTATTCCTTTCTCAATCCTGAATCAATTAGTTGCTCCATACAGGATTCCAACTGTTGCTTCTTGACCAGCATACAGGTTTCACAGGAGACAGGGAAAATGGCCAGGTATTCCCACCTCTTTAAGAGCTGTCCACAATTTGTTATGATCAGTAAGAATATAAAGTCCCAAAAAAGATGAACTCCAGAAAGTCCACACACTACACTTAAAAATGGGGTGGGGGGCGGGGGGAGGGGGAGGCAGAGATAATATCAAAAGCAGCAAGGGAAAGGCAATTACTTTCATACAAGGGCACTCTGATACTACCAGCTCACTTTTCATCAGAACCCTGAAGGACAGAATGGAGTGGCATGATATATTTAAAGTGATGAAAGGAAAAATCCTACAACTAAGAAACCCAGCAAGGCTATCATTCAGATTTTTTTATCTTTTTTTTAATTTAAATTTATTTATTTTAATTAGAGGCTAATTACTTTACAATATTGTATTGGTTTTGCCATACCTCAGCATGAGTCTGCCACGGGTGTACACGTGTTCCCAATCCGGAACCCCCCTCCCACCTCCCTCCCCATACCACCCCTCTGGATCATCCCAGTGCACCAGCCCCAAGCATCATTCAGATGTGAAGGAGAGAGAAATAATTTTATAGACAAGCAAAAGCTAAAAGAGTTCAGTACCACAAAACTGACTTTACAAGAAATATTAAAGGGACTTTTTAGAGGGAAAGAAAAGATCACCACTAACCATGTAAATACTGCAAAAAGAAAAAACCCATGAGTAAAGGCAAATACATAGTAAGGGTAGTTGATCAACCACTTACAAAACTAGTAGGAAGAGTAAAAGAAAAAAAAAAGTAGTAAAATAAGAAATTAAGGAATACACAAAACAAAAACATGTGAAATATGATAGAAAAGCATTAAATGGAGATGGGGTAAGAGCAATAAAAATACCTGGTTGTTAGAATGTGTTCAGACTTAAGAGATTATCAAATTAAAATAATCACATAAGTAAATATAAAGGCTGCAGCCCACCAGGCCCCTCTGTCCATGGAATCCACTGGACAAGAATACTGGACTGTGCTGCCATTCCCTTCTCCAGAGGATCTTTCCAACCCAGGGATTGAACCCAGGTCTCCTGCATTGCAGGCAGATTCTCTACCATCTGAGCCATGAGGCAAGTCCCGTATATAAACCTCATGCTACACACAAATCAAAAATCTATCATACATATGCCCACCAAAAAGAAACATGAATCCAAACGTAACACTAAATATAGTCATCACTTCACAAGGGAAGAATGAAAAGAAAAAGAAAGGAGCAAAGATTGCAAAACAACCAGAAAACAAGTAGCAAAATAGCAATAATTACATGTGCGTGCTCACTCAGTTGTGTCCGCCTCTTTGTGACCCGACAGACTATAAATTACTTCAAATGTAAGTGACCTAAATGCTACATTGGCTTATACACTTCTAAAATGTCTAGGTCAAGAAATAAAGGAAGGCCAAAAAATTGCTCCAGATCAAAGGAAATTAAAGAAACATGGCAATTAAATGAAACTCTTGGTCCTGAACTGGTTTCTCCACCAGGAGTTTTGTTTTTAATATTGGATATGTCCTCCTCCCCCTCAACTCCTCTCTTATTTCCTCTGTTCCTTCCTCTTCCCTCATCTTTCTTCCCCATTGTCCTCCTCATCCACCTTCTCTTCCTCCTTGTCTTATCTGTTGCTATAAATGACACTATTGGGTCAATCGCTGAAATGTGAAAGGGGTTTGTGGATTATGGTATTCTTGTACCAAGGTTAATTTTCTAATTTTGATATATTCATGTATTATGGGAGAGTAGGAATTAGACTCGGAGGTATTTAGAAGTAACAGAACATCACATATGCAACAGACTCTCAAATGTAAAGAAAAGATAAATAACAGAAATGGATGATACATAGTACATACGTACATATAAGCAGAGATGACTACATATATGTGTATGTATTAGATAGAAGAGGCAAATGTGCTAAAATGTTAACAACGGGGGAATTAAGATGAAGGCTAAACAAGAATTCTTTGTATAGTCCTTACAACTTTTCTGAGAGTTTGAAAGTATTTCAAAATAAAAGTTTTAAAAACAAAAGCAGCATTGTATAGCCTCCCTCCATCAGCCTTTTTTGGTCCTGAGTTCCACAAGGATATCAAAGATCAATTAAGAAAACTCATTACTGCATTTTTTCCTTACATCCTCCTATAGTTTTCAAATTTTAAAAAAGACATAAAAGCTGCAATATCAGGAGAAAAAATTCCATGAAAACTGTGAAGATTTTACAATCGTGTTTCTCATTTAAGTGACCATTACAGGCTCTTTCCTTTAACTTGGTCACAATTTAGAGTTGTAAATTCAACCCAGCTTTGTGATTTTCTTATAAAATCTAACTAGTATAAAGTTTTCCCTTAAATAAAACATACCCGTGAGGAGAGTCTTTTGACCTGACACAAAACAGTATTGAAATAAAAAATACTTTCCTGGTGAAATATTTGAAAACCCACAGTCATTTAGTGATACATATGTGCATGCTTGAACTGAAGTATAAGCCTAGTTTGTATGAGGTTTGTGGGTATATAATTACCAGTATTAAATTATGTGCTCAACATTGACTTGGAGCCACATTTTTTATTGCTATTAAAAATGCTGACTGCAACATATGACACATACTTCTTATGATAATATGTAGCCCTTATCTAAAATAAAGCACTCTATTTTCTCTTTGCATGACCCTTGTAAATGAGGTCTAATAGACTTTTTAGTGGTAGAAGCATATTGGAAAGAAAATTCTAGTACTGATTACCTCAAAAAATAACATAAGAACACAACGTTGAAAGGTTGTTATTTAAAATCCACAGAAGCTGATTAAATAGGATCATGGTAAATAGATTAAGAAAAAGTGGAAATAGTGACAGATTTTATTTTCTTGGGCTCCAAAATAACTGCAGACAGTGGCTGCAGCCACAGCATTAAAGATGAATATTCCTTGGAAGAAAAGGAGCATGACAAAGCTAGATAGCATGTTAAAGAGCAGAGACATCACTTTGTTGACAAAGGTCCATATAGTCAAAGCTATGGTTTTTCCAGTGGTCATGTACAGATGTGAGAGTTGGACCATAAGGCTAAGTGCCAAAGAATGATGCTTTCAAAGGGTGGTGCTGGAGAAGACTCTTGAGAGTCCCTTGGACAGCAAGGGGATCCAACCAGTCAATCCTAAAGGAAATCAACCCTGAATACTCATTGGAAGGACTGATGCTGAAGCTGAAGCTCCAATATTTTGGCCACCTGATGCAAAGAGCTGACTCACTGAAAAAGACCCTGATGCTGGGAAAGATTGAGGGCAGGAGGAGAAGGGGGTGACAGAGGATGAGATGGTTGAACAGCATCACTGACTCATGGACATGAGTTTGAACAAACTCTGGGAGATAGTGAAGGACAGGAAAGCCTGCCATGCTTCAGTCCATGGGGTCACAAAGGATTGGACATGACTGAGCAGCTGAACAACAACAACAAATTATAAAATCCAGTGTGTTCTCAGTTGAGCAGGCGTGTCCAGTTCATTGTGATGCCATAGACTGTAGCTCACCAGGCTCTTCTATCCCTGGAATTTTCCAGGCAAAAATACTGGAGCAGGTTGCCATTTCTTCCTCCAAATCTCCAGTTTTCCTGACCCAGGGATCAAACCCACGTCTCCTGCCTCTCCTGCGTCTCCTGTGTTGCCAGGAAGATTCTTTAGTATTGAGATACCTGGAAAGCCCCCAGAGGACTGCTTGATTCTAAACAACTAGATATGCTCACAACCCAGCACATTAACTCCAACCAAAATTTGAAGAAATTTATAAAACTGAGTTGCTTATTTTGAGTTTTTTGTTTTGATTTCCTGTTTTGTTGTTTAGTTTACCTAATCCATTCAAGTGTGAAATACATTGCAAAATAGGCAATAAATGCAAGGTGGCTACAAAACTAATGTTTCACATGTTCAAAAAGCCAGAAAGATATGACCTGAGCTTGCTGGATGTCATCTTTTAAATTCAATCAAAGATTGTGGGTCACACGGCACATTTCCTAATGCCAGTCAGACGTGCAATAGGCCTTCTGCACGTGCCACTGCGAAAAAGGCCCTGATGTACCTATTAAGGAAAAACACTATGGGATAATTTTTTTGGGGGGAGGGGTTGCTTGCTAAAAGACTCTAATCTTACTTTAGCTGCCTAAGTAACCCTGTGAAAGAGCAGGACTCTCACCTCCCCTTTATTCTTCATTTGGCTAAGGTGAAAAAAATACATATACATATGTTAAATACATATGCTAAAAATACATTAAGCATAGTACATGCTAAAACTGCATCCTGGAGAAAGCACCAACAACCAACAGGCAGAATAATCCCTAATGGTTTTATAGAAAGATGAATTACACGTTTAAAATAAGATAAAAAAGCTCTGAGTCAACAGAATGCTACTTAAAGGCCAACATAATTTTTTTTTTAATTTCCAGTCTAGCCTGAAACAGGCCTCTATGAGTCCCCAGGTTATCCTTCTCCATAAAGGAGGCTCTGCCATCTCATTACAAACTGAATTTCCATCCATTTGGAAAATATGTCTACATTCTAACTGCAAAAAAAAAAAAAAAAAAAGTACGGTCATAACAGAGAGGAACAAAAATGT
This sequence comes from Bubalus kerabau, assembly GCF_029407905.1. NCBI lineage: Eukaryota > Metazoa > Chordata > Mammalia > Artiodactyla > Bovidae > Bubalus > Bubalus kerabau. The sequence goes on along the minus strand of NC_073639.1, from coordinate 34,580,984 downwards.
GGTTTATGAAAAATTTTTTTAAATTGAAGATAATGCCTCATCTCCCAGGATCTTTGTCAGACCATCACTCAATCAATATTGCTGGGCAATAATTTGCTTCTGTATATGAGGTTTTAAATCAAATCTTGCTGTAAAGGTTGAGATTTAGGAGTACTGCCTAAACCATGAACTGATCCTTTGAAAAATCATGTGCTCTATATAAAAACACAACCCAATCTACTGTTTCCAGTAAAACTGTATACAGAGATACTGTGCTGTGGTACAGAGAGACAGGATGAAACATTACAAAATTTAGCAAAATAATTAAAACCGTTTTATAATCCAATATTTAATTTTCTGATAAGAACACTGATACAAGTTCAACAGCACCAAGAGTTTTATTTCTCTCTGCTATGATGAACTAAGTAGCCCTTGAAACCTGGATGACATTGTTATAAACCCACCTAAGATAATTTGGTTTTATAAATCTTAGGTTCTTTTCTGTAAAAACAGCAGTCACTGAAGGTGAAGACGGTGAGCTACTTCCACAACTTCACTGGTTCTAACTGAAGCAAGTTTCAAACCAGACCTACCCCATAAATCAATGTCCATTAAATAAGCAGACGTAAGTATTTCTTCAACATGATAAACTCAAGGAAGTCCTGGCTCTATCCTTACAGGTGTCCTGGCATGAAGAGCTAATTCAGTCAGGACTGGCTAAATGATATGCGGAGCCCAGTGCAAAATAAAAGTGAAGTTCCTTCTTTGAAAATTTTAAGAACTTCAGGATGACAACAGCAGAGCACTAAAGTAAGTGAGTCCCTCCCAAGCATGCTTCACATGAGCACCAGTTGTGCACTGAGTACAGACATAAGATTCCAGAGACAAGACTCTTGTTACTTTACAGTCAGTATCAAGCAACAAGAAATTTTCCTAAACTCATGGCTAGACAAATGATTGATTTGAAATCAAGCCTGAGGTGCTACAAAGGGAAACTCACTTTTTATAATCAGTGTGCTCATTAGCAATATTAGATACTGAAACAAATAACATAAGTTCTCATAGTAGCTACCTCTGTATAATTGGCTTCTTGCTTCAAATATAGAAAACAGTCCTTGAATGGTGCCTTCCTGGTTAGGGCAACAAGCTGACTCTAGAGTGAAGCTTAATCCAACTGGTACATATGTAATTACTGACCGAAAGCATACCTAGGGACTTCCTTGGCAGTCCAGTGGTTAAGACTCTATGCTCCTAAGGCAGTGGGGCATGATGGATTTAATCCCCAGTTGGGGAACTAAGATCCCATGTGTCATGCATCCAAAATAGAAAAGGAATTTTTTTTTAAGTGGGCCCTTTTAAAAAATAACCAAAGAGAAGAAGTATAAGCATATCTAAATCTTAGCCATCATAAAAGACAGTGACTCCAAAGAATATGTACTACAAACAAAAGGACATATAAGAAGTATGCTGGAGTTTTCAATCAACACAAGGAATCCTCAATCAGATATAAAAAGATAAGAGAAAGTATTAACATCACTACAGAGAATAAACGAAAACTGGACAGAAAAGTGATTTGGCGGTATCTAAATCTGTAGTGTTTGACTGTTCCTGGTTGATGAACTATCCTCTTGACCTAGGTCTAAAGCAAGTTATTATCCATGAATGATTCTTCAACTCTGTTTAGATCTTCAGGATTTGAGATTTGTCAGCCCAACCCTCATCTGGGCTTCAGGACCCAAAATTTAAAGATAAACTTTCCCTTACTTCCCACTTGCTTTCTACTCCTGTTCTCACAGATACACCCCTCAGACAAGAAGTTCCTAAAAGATATAACAATTTTACAGAAGTCAAGAACAAAAGCATAGTTAAAACAAAAAATCCAAAGATTTAGGATAAAAATCTTAGTTTTGGAAAAAGGGAAGAAGTGATAAACCCAGAACAAAAATAAAACCCCAGATGTAATCAGTAAGATTCAAAGAGAGATCTAGTAAGTGCAAATCAAAGGACAGGTTCCAAAAATTTGAGATCTTAACACTGTTCTTCCTTCCCATCAGAGAGGATCAAGTTCTTATCTATAATATACATTTTTATGTACATTATACCTTTATATAAATTAATCCTCATAACAACCTACAGGAACACTTAACGACTACCTTCTCTTCCAGATGAAGAGATGATCACAAAGCAAATATATGGCAGCCCGCAGTTAAAACTCAGGTATCACTCCATAATCTCTAATCATAATACTACTCTATGCTGCCTCACTTTGAAAGGGGATGAAGGTAATTATGGGTGATGAAGCAGGAATGGACACTGATTATCAGCATGAATACAAAGAGAAGAATGGCAGGGATGGTAACAGATGGATGAATAGATAAGTAGGTATGTAGGTAGACAGATAAATAATCACATTTTACTTGCTTCTGAAGTTTTCAATTTAGAGTAATTCAAAGGGAACTTCACTCTCCTCAGGTGACAGCCCAATTAAAAAAAGTCAGTTCAACAGTTCTAGATGTAGGAAATATGAATGATTCAGCAAATCGAGATTCATGTCTATCCATGATACTTAGTACCAGGAACAAAAGAAAGTTAATTCTATTTTCACAGGCCTTTATAAAATCACACAGTTAAGTTCTTTATACAGTATTCAATTCATTCTTTCTGAAGAGTCCATAAAATACTTCATGGTCCTTTGGCATATGGATAAACATTACATAACTTTGACAAAAATAGACAAGAATAAGCCACAGGACAAAAGAAATTAACTACAATAAAACTTAGTCAATATTTCCCAGGTGCCATTTTAAAAGAAACCATGATACAATGAAACTGGAAACTATGGAAACTTTTTATACACTTTAGCCAGCTTTTTAAGATGTGCATTTGGTAAGAAATTCAAATTAGAACCATTTAAAATTAGCAGTATTAAATACACAACATGAATGACGAAATATCATAAATGTTTTTCAGAGAAATAAACAATTTGTGAATTAGCATAAGAAGCATGTAAAACGATTCCATAAATGAGGTTTTCATTCTGAGAAAATGGCTTGACTGAGGTAAAAACTGGTTGTCTGCAGATGAAAAAAAAACAGAAACAGGAACTCATCATGATCCAGAGTGCACATGACTCTACAGAGAAGAATGACTTGATGTTGTCGCTTAACCAAGTAATCCTTGCAGAGAAGTCCAGAGGCTACACCACAGCTTCCCATTTCCCTCTTCTGAGATTTTCTGCCATAAATTCTCCCCAGACTAATTTTGCCTGAGTTGATATTGCCTGAGCACTTCGGTTTTGTTTTATATTTACATTCCAAACTGTGCATCTGTCTTTGGATTTTCTGAGGCTTCTTCTGAACCACCTTCACCCCCATACAATGGGAACAAAATGTTTCCACTGTGAAGCTTTTCCATTTCCTTAATCAGAAGTTACATGAGGCATAAATCTTAGGCAAAATTCAGAGGATTCCATATAAATTTTAAAGTTGTATCTCAAATAAAAAAATACAGATATTTTCTGCAGAAGCAGATGATCCATCCTTGACATAATTGACTTTAGAAATAAAAGGAGTCTGAAATAAGGTGGTAGAGAACTGGAATGGAGATAACAATAATAATAAAAGATAAGATTGTTTAAGCACTACTATTCTACAACACAACATACATTATCTGTTTCTTCAAAATAATCCTATGAGACATATGGATAAAAATGTTGTCATCTCCAATTTACAAATGAGGAAAGTGAGGCAAAGACAGCTTAAGAAATTATTCAAAGTCACACTGTAGTTTGTAGTAAAGCTCTAACCTGAACTCAAGTAGTCTGCAACTAGAAACCAACACCCTAACAACTAAGCACACTGCTTCTCAGTCTGGGCAGAAAGACCAAGAAATGCTGCTTAGATAGGATTCACCAAATGGCAAATAAGTATTAAAGGAAAGTGAAGAAAGGTCAAAAACGGGCCTAAAATTAGGTGACAAGAATACTGCTCTCATCAAAGCAAAGAGAGTTTTGGAAAAGGAGAGTTTAAGTTCCAACAGAAAAATCAAGTCAAGAAAGCATTTAGAAATACAAGTTTAGAGTTCAGAGGTTATTGTTGTTCAGTTGCTAAATCAGCTCTGACTCTTTGCAACCCCATGGATTATAGCATGCCACACTCTACTGTCCTTCACTATGGACCAGAGATTTCTCAAATTAATGTCTATTGAGTCAGTGACATTATCTAACCATTTCATTCTCTGTCATCTTCTTCTACTTTTGCCTTCAATCATTCCCAGCATCAGGGTCGTTTCCAATGAGTCAACTTTTCACATTAGTTGGCCAAAGTATTGGTGATTCAGCATCAATTCCTCAAATTAATATTCACAGTTGATTTCCTTTGGGATTGATTGGTTTGATCACATTATTGTCCAACCTACTCCAAGAGTCTTCTCCAGCACCACAGTTTGAAAGCATCAATTCCTTGGTGCTCAGCCATCTTTATGGTCCAGCTCTCTCATCCTTAATGATTACTAGAAAAACCATAGCTTTGACTGGATGGACCTTCTTTGGCAAAGTGATGTCTCTGCTTTTTAATATCTTGCCTAGGTTTGCCATAGCTTTCCTTCCAAGGAGCAAGGGTCTTTTATTTGGGGGGCTTCAGTGACTGTCTACAGTGATTTTGGAACCAACAAAATAAAATCTGTCACTGCTTCCACTTTTTCCCCTACTGTTGCTATGAAGTTATGTGACCGAATGCTATGAACTTACACTGAAGTTTAAGCCAGATATTTCACTATTTTCTTTAACACTTACCAAGAGACTCTTTTGTTCCTTTTTTTGCTTTCTGCCATTAGAGTGGTGTCATCTGAATATCTGAGGAAAAATCCTGGCAATCTTGATTCCAGCTGTGATTCATCCAGCCTGGCATTTTGCATTAGGTATTCTGCATAGACAGAAATGGTATGGACCTAACAGAAGCAAAAGAAGAGGTGGCAAGAATACACAGAAGAACTATACAAAAAAGACCTTCATGACCCAGATAACCACGATGGTGTGATCACTCACCTAGAGCCAGACATCCTGGAATGTGAAGTCAAGTGGGCCTTAGGAAGCATCACTATGAACAAAGCTAGTGGAGATGATGGAATTCCAGTTGAGCTATTCCAAATCCTAAATGATGAGGCTGTTAAAGTACTGCACTCAATATGCCAGCAAATTTGGAAAACTCAGCAGTGGCCACAGGACTGGAAAAAGGCAGTTTTCATTCTAATCCCAAAGAAAGGCAATGCCAAAGAATGTTCAAACTACCACACAATTGCAGTCATCTCACATGCTAGCAAAGTAATGCTCAAAATTCTCCAAGTCAGGGATGAACCGTGAACTTCCAGATATTCAAGCTGGATTTAGAAAAGGCAGAGGAACCAGAGATGAGATTGCCAACACCCACTGGATCATTGAAAAAGCAAGAGAGTTTCAGAAAAACACCTACTTCTGCTTTATTGACTACACCAAAGCCTTTGACTGTGTGGATCACAACAAACTGTGGAAAATTTTGAAAGATATGAGAATACCAGACCACCTGACCTGCCTCTTGAGAAACTTGTATGCAGGTCAAGAAGCAATAGTTAGAACTGGACATGGAACAACAGACTGGTTCCAAATCAGGAAAAGAGTTTGACAAGGCTGTATATTGTCACCGTGCTTATTTAACTTACATGCAGAGTATATCATGCGAAATGCTGGATTGGATGATACACAAGCTGGAATCAAGACTGCCTGGAGAAATATCAGTAACCTCAGATATGCAAATGACACCACCCTGATGGCAGAAAGTGAAGAGGAACTAAAAAGCCTCTTGATGAAAGTGAAAGAGGAGAGTGAAAAAGTTGACTTAAGACTTAATATTCAGAAAACAAAGATCATGGAATCTGGTCCCATCACTTCATGACAAATAGATGGGGAAACAGTGGAAACGGTGAGAGACTTTATTTTCTTGGGATCCAAAATCACTGCAGCTGGTAATTACAGCCAAGAAATTAAAAGACACTTGCTCCTTGAAAGAAAACCTAGACAGCATATTAAAAAGCAGAGACATCCAGACTCAAGTAGATAACTGGGAGTTATCTTAACAGAGGTCATCTTTAGAAAGTTGGAAGCAGATAAGATACTCCAGGAAACTGGAGTATCTTTAATAGAAAAAGAATAGTGATCAGAATATGTACAACCTTCAGAATGATTTCATCTAGGTGGTAGGAATGATAGTAGAAAACTAGGACAGGCTGTGCTCAAGTGAAACATTTTAGGAGGCAGAGGTCAATATTCCCTGATACAGAAAAATGAGAACTGAGAGTAGTCTACTGTATTTGCAATTTAGAAGGTACATCAAGAACTTTAAAAAGTGGTTTCATTTTAGTGGTAAAATTTGTTTATAAACAATTTAGATAAAAGCAAAAAAGATGTGTTCATCAAATCTATAGATGTGCTGATAAAAATCAATATCAATAAGTGACTCCACATTTTAAAAAATTAATACACTATAAAGAGAACTCAAAATTAGCATGACAAAATTTAGTGGGGGCAAGTAAAGTACTTGTATATAGTCCCAAAAAATAAATAAATAAATTTCCCTCCCAAATCTATCAGAAGGTGAATAATCAATAATAAAAATAGCATAGATGATATATTTTTAATTTGAATTTTCCTTTTATTATAAAGTGAACAGAACCACATTATGAAAGGTTTACTTAAATAGATTTTTTTCCATACCTTATATAATCTCACTACTCTAAGAAGATCAGTGTCAACATTGGTATGTTTATGTATAATCCTTTTGTCTCCCATGTCTATTTTATACATGCAAGTAACACAGGGTAGGTACAATTTTATACCCTGCTTTTTTTTACTTAGTATTATATCAGTAGCAATTTATATACTATATGATTCTATTAATATATGTTTTATTTACTATGCAATAATTTTCTAGCTATTTAATACAACATAATTTACTATACAATCCTCTCATTTCAGAGATTAAATTACTTTGAATTTTTCATTTTGAATGTAGTAGTGTATCAGCTTTGTAAAACAACCTGGAATAATTTAGTAATTGTATTTACCAGCATAATTAACATTTTATATTTATATTTCATATATAATCATTTTA